>NW_026006332.1:0-8570 GCF_001458135.2 Marmota marmota marmota
CAGGTGGGAGTGGCCGGCTTCAGGGCATCAACCCCTCCACCTCCCTCTGCTCCAGGCCCCGCCCCCAGCTGTCCCAGCAGGTCCTCCTGGGACATCTCATATTGACACAGCCCATGCTGCCCAGCCCACCAGCGCTCAGCAGGCCTGCTGCCCCGGCCCTGACCCCAGCTCTCCGAGAGGTTGAAAGGCCACAGTGAGATAACCCAGCTCCAGCCACCCACCCCCAGAGGATGAAAGAGGTGGAGGAGCCCTGGGCTGCCTGTTCAGGGGCTCTGAAGAGCCCCTATGACCACAGTCCCCAGGTACTGAGCACTGGGTACGTGCCAGGCACCATTCTCGGCCCTTTACCACGTCGCAGCCTCTCAACGAAGAGCAGGGACACTGGCACCAGCCCCTGGTGTCTCTGGGCTTGGCCTGCTGTCTGTGAAGTGGGCAAAAAGGCACCTGCGTCGCAGGATGGAGAAGGGATCTAGTTCACATGTGTGTGCTGTGTCTTCCACCTCCTACCTGCACGTTACCTACTACACACGCTCTTTTCTGTGTGTCTACACCTGCACATGTGGGGACCAGCCAGTCCTTATTAAGCACTTTTGTTAATTTGCCTTTAGCATAGTAGGTAAGAGCTCTGCGGATGAGCTCCGGCTGGACCTGGTTTGATGAGCTCCAACAATAATAAGAAAGTCCAGCCACCGTGATTGACAGGCGGGGCAAGTTGTCACCCCACTGAAACTCCTGCAGATATGGGCTCTGACAGCTGCAAAACTCAGTGCAAATTGGATGAATTTCTCCAATGGGTCGAGAGCACGGGCTGGGCCTGCTGCAGGGCTGGTACTTGGTCCTCCGAAAGGGAGTGTAAGGACCTGGGTCCATTTCCTGCCCAGGTGCGAGGGCACCCTTTCTATGCTATGGCACCTTACATGGTCTCTGTGAATAGCTGCTGTGGGACGTGTGACCACAGCAGCCCAGCTCACCACCTACACTGCTGGGGACATTGGGAAATGAGCTGAGGTTGGCCAAGGGTGTGTGGGAGATCAACTTCTGGGCCTAAAGAGCCTCGTTTATCTCCTGTGGAGTGGAGGCCTTCGTAGAGTGTCACCTTGCCATAATGAAAATATGACTTAAAATGCCACCGACTGAGGGTGCTGGCTGGGCACTTTATAGGTGCCATCTCATCCAACCCCCCATGACCTCGTGAGTGGCCACCTCTTCAAACCCCATTTTTCATGAAGGAACGAAGGACGAGCAAGACTGATGACATCCCGGAGCGTGTCCCAGTGTGTCCACCCTGCACCAGGCACCATGCTGAGCTGGACAACCCCCAGTGCTCAGATGGAAAGGCCGAGGGGCACAGAGGTGGAATCACCAGCCCCAGGTCGTGGGGACAGTCAGTGGCAGGGCTGGGAGGCCCATCAGAGCCCTCCTGGGCTTCTGGTCTCGCTCCACCCAGGCAAGGGGTGGCTTCTGCTGGAAGAGCACCGGGGACCCCGTGTGGCAAAATGCTGCTGAACCCCAGAGTAGTTCCAACAGAAGCAGGAACCCTGGGCCTTGGGGAGGGAGGTGTGGCAGGAAGGACATCATCCCCCTCCCTCCGCCACCCAGGAGAAGGGGATTCCTAGGAAAGCAGTGGATTTGCTTCCTCTCATTGGCTCAAGTCAGAAAAGAGAAACGGCACGAATGTCCGACAAGAGCCAGGCTCACGGACTCATCCAAGGCCATTACACCATGTCTGGGAACACAGGGGTTTGGAAAGAGAACGTTAGGAAAGCGCGGTGGACCCACTCCAAGGACAGTCATCCTAAGAAAAAATGTACGTTTTACCCCCTGGCAGTCAGTTGAAGGCTTATCCCAGGCTTAGACCTAATGGTAAAATCAAAGGTGATTTCTCATAGATTTTTTTTGTTCTTATTTGTGTCTTCAAAGTTGATAAACCTAAATGCTTTATTTTTCCTCTGGAGTAAAACACTGTGGTATAGACACTATTTTTAACCCAACTTTTGTGGGCCTCAGTTTCCCCACTGGGATGATTCAAAGGTGAGCTGTCTCTCACCACCCTCCTCATGTTTTGGGGGTGTCAGAAGTTGGGGTACGCCCAGGGAGAGCTGCTGCGGGGACAAGGAGTTGTCGTGGTGGCTCATTTTGACCCCTTGCCCTCTGAGGAAGTGGAATGGCCAGTTCTGCCCATTTGGCAGACGAGCAATCGTGGCCATGCCTGCCCTCCAGAACCTGAAGCCCGCTGGTGAGCCGCAGCTCAAGTCCCTAAAGTGGACTTTTGGTGGCATCCTTTGGATCCAGGGGGGCAGGGACATCTCAGGAAAGGCTTCCAGGGCTGAGTCCACTTTCCAGCAGGGTCAGTGGCTGCCAGAGTAATGGGATGTCAATCAACGGGTGCAGCAGGTCTCAGGGATGCTTCCTATTGAAGGGGGCAAGGAGTTGCTTCTGGATGGTCAATACTATCAGATGGCAGGACCGGCCATGGTTAAGGACCAACGTGTTGCTAAACCACTGGCCAGGCCTTTTTCTAAGCCTGTCCTTGGGGACAGGAGGGACGTGGTCTGTGCAGAAGAGGGTCAAGTGAAATCTGGAGAAGTTGGAATTGGAGAACACATTCTCCCACCAGGAGAAGTACGTATGCGGTTCAGAACGTCCCCACCTGGGATGGTGGCATGTCCAGTGGCCTGATGCATTTCAGGGGCTCTGCAGGTGTTCAGGGACTCCAGCCCTTCCTCACTCCCTCCCCATCCAGGGCCAGCTGGAAAGTCCCGCCCCTACACTTGGGCATCTTCCTGATCATTTTCCAGATCACTGGGTTGGCTCTCGACTGCTCTGGCCTGCCACCTCTGTGTGCAGGATCCTCTTAAAATCCATCAATACTGGTTTAGACCAGTATCATGAGGTGGGCTATGGGCTGAATTGTAAGTGTCCCCTGAAAATTCATGTGTTCATGTTCTTACCCCAAGTATCTTGGGATGTCTTTAAAGAGGGGCCATCAGGGTGGGCCCTAACCCAGTAGGACTGGGTTCCTTGGAAGAAGAGGAGATGAGGACCTTCAGAGAAGGAGGCCAAATAAACTTGAAGACGGCCATCCTTCGGCCAAGGAGAGGCCCTACAGGGGAGCGCATGCTCACTGGGAGGACAACCATAAATTCCCATCGACGAAATGAGGGATTGATTCAGGGAGGCCCCGGAGAAGCAGTGGCATTGAGAAGGCCACAGAATGTTGACGGTAGAGTTGGGCCGAGATCCAGGGCTGCTTCCTGACTCCCACACCGGCTTTCCCCCAACCCTTGTAGTTATGGGAAATTTTTAGCGTAAAACTGGATGTTCAATCTCTCAACGCAAAGGGACAAAATTTAACTTAGTCAAAAAAGATCCTTCATAGTCTATCAGCCACTAACCCTTTAGTGTGAATTTAGGGACTGTGTTTCCTTAGTGGGATCCGATCTAGAATGATATAAATGCACTGGGGAATTCAAGGCTGCAAATCTGGCGGCCTGGGAAGGGGGAGGGCTCCCTGCTCTGGTTGAAACCCTGCCCCCCAGTGATGGTGTGAGGAGGGGCCTGTGAAAGGTGATTGGTCAGGAAGGCCCTCCAGAGAGATCCCTCCCTCACTCCCCAACATGGGGACAGCCAGAAGACACCATCTGTGAACCAGGAAGCAGCCCTCACCTGGCCCAGATCTACTGGCACCTTGGTCTTGGACTTCCAGCTCCAGAACCGTGAGCAATACAGGGAGGTTCACAAGCCACCCAGCTTGTGGCATTCTACGGGAGCCCTAATGGACCATTTCAGTCTGCTTTTTATGGCTGTGACCAAAAGACCTGACAAGAACGACTCGGAGAAGGTTGGCTCCTGGTTTCCGAGGTCCAGTCCATGGTTGGCCAACTCCACCCGTCTGGGCCAAGGTGAGGCAGATCATCATGGTGGATGGGCATGGAGGAGGGAAGCGGCTCAGGACCCGGCAACCAGGACGCACTCACCAGGGGCAAACTACAAACCCCAAATGCACTCCTCCAGTGACCCACCTCCTCCAGCCACACCCTGCCTGCCTCCAGCCACCACCCAATTAATCCATATCAGAGGATTAATCCACTGGTTAAGTTTCAGCTCTTAAAGTCCAATCATTTCACCTCTGAATGTTCTAGCAGAGTCTCACACGTGAGACCTCGGGGGACACGTCATATCCAAACCATGACACCCCTGCAGAGTCTCACATGAGAGACCTCAGGGGACACCTCATATCCAAACCATGACACCCCTCTTTAAAAAAAATCCTCCACATCACATGTGCAATGTGGCCCTCGGTTCCCTGACCCAGGCGGTGGGTTCTGGGGTGCCAAAAGGGGTGTCTAGCCCTGTGCGCTCATTCACTCGGCCTCTGTTCTGTCTGATGGTGCCCTGTTTCCCTCGGACCCCGGTGGACGAGCCTTCCCTGACGCGCGGCCCACTGGAGAGTAGCAGGGGAAACTCTCTCCTTTATTTATTTTTTTTTAATTGATCAGCCTCAAAATACAATGCACACGGCTGGCTGCACCTTGACCTGGGTGGTGCTAATGGGAGTCACTGGGGATTGTGCCACTGGGAGCCTTCAGGATCCTCAGCCCATGGTACCACGTCACCCATGCACCAGTCACACCTGAACCTAAGGAGACCTAAAAACGACTTCCTGCAGAGGACTGGGCCTCAGGAACTCGCCGCCTCCCTCCCCAGTGCTCCCTGGGCTCACCTCCCAAGCAAACACTTCCCCTCCTCCATCATCTCCAGACCTGGTTCTGAGGAGCCCAGTCCAAGGTGCCTGCCACCTCTGCAGAGAGGGCTGGGGCTTTTTCCTGGGGTGATGCTTGGCTGGGTTTGTCCTGGTCACACTGCTGATGCCCGGAGAGGGCAGTCCCCGCTGCTTCCTGAGCTATCCTGCACTTTGCAGCCTTCCTGTGAAGCTGAAGAAGCCCCCCTGCTCCTGTCCCTTCTCAAATAGGCAAAGAAAGAGCCAGTGGTTCTGGACATCCCAGGGCCTGGGTCAGAGCTGCTTGGGTCCGACCTCTCTGCTAGCCTGGGCATGAGAGAATGGATATGGCCAACTCTTCCTCCCCACATCCCACTGGAAAGGGAGTGGCCTTTACAGAATCTTATGGGGACAAGAGGAGGGGGCTAAATGGATATTCCCAGGATCCAGAGGTCACTAAGTGACACAGTTTAAAAATAATAATAATCTTCCCTAGAAGTTGGGAACAGAAAATCAAGTTGCCACGAGTCTCTACAAGAATCAGAGAGAGAGAGAGAGAGAGAGAGAGATCACTCCGTCACTCCGTGTCAGCTTGCCCATACCTGGGCAGTCCCCAACCAATATGCATTTCCTCTGGCTCTAAGATTTGTTTTATGGGCTGTTTTTTTTTGGAAGATGTAGAATAAGGTTTTTGAAATATCATCACTGAATGCTTCCAAGAAGACTCAAAACCCTGAGCAGAGAGGGAGGTGGGGTTGCTTCCCTGGGTAGGAGCCACAGGGAGTCCAGGACAGTCTGGCCAGCTCTGGATGGGGCTGGCCAAGCCCAGGGCAGAGGAGGTCATCTTGCAGAGAGGCCAGTGGACCACCCTGGGCAGGGCTGCTCCGCAGGGCTCACAAGTGGCTTGTTCTCTCCCAGACAGCTGGGCACCAGGCTCCAAGGAAAGGTTGGAGACAGCGTGTGTCTTGGCAGAGACAGCAAGGAGGGTTTAGGAGATAGTCCATTTATAAGAAGGGTGTTTGCATCTCCTGTGCTTATGCAGAAGAAAGCCAGCGTGGACTCCAAGAGGGCTGGAGCCTGGGGAGATTGGAAATGTGGAGAGAGAGATTATGGGGTAGGGAGATGGGAAAGTGGGAGGGCTGGAGGCCAGGTTTCTGCACCTCTTGAGCCATCAGACAGCAGAGGGAGGAGGCAGCAGCTTCGGTGCTTGCCCCATGTGACTGAGGCACAGAAAGCCAACCCAGGCTTAGGTCAACTGTCACTGACCGACATTTTCCAATACCCTTAGGAGGAACCTAGGCGCATGCTCATTCAGCAGACCCGATCACCACCACGGAAATACCAGGACGTGACCTGGCAAAGCATGCCACCCACCACCTGGAGGTGACGCTTGGCATCAGGATGCTTGCCTATCAGCTGGTGTGAGCTGGATTCCTCTCAGAGGGGAACAACAGCCCCACCTTGCCTGGAACTCTGCTGGCTTTCAGCCCCTGATGTCCTGCATCCTCAGAAAAAATCTGTCCATCCTTGGAAAAACATTTTGGTTGGTAAATCATGCCGACTACACACAGAGCTCGACCTGGATCTTTTCAAGCACATTGTTGATTCCGTTGCCAAAATAAGTCCCACTCCCACTGTGGCCTGCCTAGCACCATGCTGAGCCCATCACCGTGGTCCACGTGTGTCGTCGATGCTGATGTCCTGCCCCGCCTCCCTGGTGCACACACCCCTTAGCTGCTACCCATGCCTCATGCAGGAAACTGACATGGACCTTCCTGGAGAACTGACCCGGGCTGCATCAAGCTAACCAGCTGGAGACGGGGCCTGCAGGGTCCCAGGCCTCGGTTGAATGCAGTGGTTCTCAGCCAGGTAACACGGGGCACGTCTAGAGACAATTTCGGTTGTCGTGACGGGGGACATGCTACTGAACTCAGGTGGGCAGAGGTCAGGGATTCTGCTCAGTCTCCTACGGTGCCCAGGTTATCCCCCAAGTGTCACTAGTTCCAAGGTGGAGAAACCCCGGTGCAATATGGCATCAACTTCTCTGTCACCTGATTGATTGACAGACGCCTTCCCTCTTGCTCCCCTCCCACAAATCTCCGTCCTCCTCCTCAGACCACGCAAGTGCGGTTTGGACCCGAGAAGACAGCCCAGGATATTTGAGAAGAGACTTGGGCTGCTCCTGAGGGATTAAACCCCCTGCCTCCTGTCAGGTTCCCAGGAGGACCCAGGCCCCAGGCAAGTGCCAAGACCGAGCGCCTCTCCTTGGTGCCATGGAATTGCCGTACCCTTAGGTCTCCTCCTTGGCAAGGGATGCTTCAATAGTATACCACAGTGGACGGCTCATGCCACTGAAAGTATTGCCTCGCCATTCTGGAAGATGGACATGTGGGATCACAGCATGGGCAAGGCTGGCTCCTCCTGAGAGCCACGAGGTGAAAGGAAAGTGACCACAACACTCGGAGCAACCAAGAGATCTTTATTGCAGCAGTGCAACAAAGAGAAAAGAAAGAAAGAAAGAAGTGGGAGGGGGCAGCTGGGGAAGGCTTTTATAGCCCTTCTGCTGTGCTGCCTAAATCTAACAGGGTCTCTGGGTTTGCAAGCTGCCTTGTTGGCACACAAGGGGGTTAAGTGCTTGGCCTTGAGCGGCGGGCTACGTGTTCAGCCTTGAGCGGGGGCTTGGGCGTTTGGGCTTGAAGCAAACAGGTGATAAAGAACTAGACAGAGGGTTTGAGCAGCCAGGTCATCCTGCAGCTAACTTTGTTTGGCCTGCCCTGCAGACAGCTTATTCAGCCTGTCCTGCACCTAACACGAGGCATGTCTGTTCCATGCCTCGCCCCTGCTGTTGGTTGGCAGACTTGGGTTACAGACCATGTGCCCCAACTCTGTCTTCACCTTGATGTGGGGGTCTCCTTGTGTGCACGTGTCCGTGCCAAAATTTCTCCTTTTGATGAGACACCCACCATATTGAATTCGGGACCCCCTCCTCTAATGTGGTCCAACGCCTTCAAGGACCCTGTTGTGAGGCCCTGGAGTTTAGGGCTTCAACAGGTGAGTATTTGGGAAATGCAACTCCATCTCCAACAGGCGTCTCACGGCAGGACGGGCTGCCATCCCGTGTTGTCGGGATGATGTTGGAGTGAAGGGTGGAGGGGAGTGTTCACAGGACAGAGGAAGGGAAGATGGCCGGGGTGACAGACAGGTCACTATGGTGAAAATGAGCCAGCCTTGGCCCACAGCCTCTGCCGAGCCTCCCGGTGGCACCAATGTCTCCACACCCTCTGTGCACCTCTTCCTATCTACCCACACCTGCCTTTCACCCCCACGTGTTCCCTCCCCCCACCTGGGACACACACACACGCACACACACACACACACAGATTGGCCCCAGTTCCAGGTCGGCTGCCACCAGCTTGCTGCAGGTAACACCCTGACTGTGTCGTGGACACTCTCTCTGAAGACTCTGTCCCAAGGTTTGTGGATACCCTGGGCAAGGCGAGGCCCTGACATCACTCCTCCTGGGCCACAGGGCCACCTTGACCAACAGAGGTGGGAGCCAACTGATAAGTGCTCCTGTCCTGGGGCCCCTGGCAGACACTTCTGAGTTGCGTTTCATAGGACTCCTTGGGTCCAGCAAAAGAGGCACTGGATGCCTATGGTGTGGCCAGGTCCTCCGGCTCCTGCCCTGATCTTTGTCCTTCTCCATGGGGTCAGTTCCTATGTTTGCTCTCTCTGCATGAACCTTGCCTCCGGCTCTGCTCTCAGACTCAGGCCAAGACCTTCTGGGCACTTCCACAAAAGGGAGTGGGCTTCTGCCTGGTGCCAACAGCACATCCCACCTCCTCCAACC
>NW_026006332.1:10161-13243 GCF_001458135.2 Marmota marmota marmota
GTAAGCATGGCACCCCTGGGGCTGTGTCAGCCCTGAGAGCAGGTCTCAGCAGGCACTCTGGGCTGTGGCCAGGGCTTGAAGCTTTGAAGCCTCACCTTCCCACGAGGAGCCTTGGGTGAGCGGCTTCTGCTGTCCGCACCTTGGTATTCTGCTCTGTGCAATGGGCGTCCTAACAATGTGGAGGGCAGTGACCTCAGGGGAGCCCCGGGGAGTGGCAGGAGGCTGCGAGTGTTCTGCTTCTGCATCAACGGTGCTGCTCTCTGGGTGTGTCTGGTGGGTGACCACTGAGGATGTCTGTGGTTCTTTAATAAGAACTTTTAAACGCAAAATAAAATATTACCTGCTGCTGCTGCTGTTAGTGATGTAATTCATTCCAAGCTGTAGGAGAAGCTGGAGGCGCTCTTGGCTGATGCCAGGACCCCAGGGGCCTTGCCTGGGGCCCTGGTCACTCGACACCCCTGAGCAAGAGCCCAGGTCACATGCTGGGTACCGCTCCCAGTTATCCCCATTTTTCAGAAAGGGACATCGAGGCCCATAGAGTCAAGGTCACCCAAACACAGCCCATGCTCCTGACGGCTGCCCTTCCCAGCGGGCCCCAGCCCTCCATCCCTTTCCTCCCTGCCCTCACCCCCGCCCTCTCTCCCCTCCCCCGCCAGTGCTTTTAGCCAGGCTGGGTCCTTGCCAAGCCTGGGCTGTCACAGCATTCCCATCTTTGATCACCAGGCAGCCCAGATGTTGGGCTGATCAAAGGCAGCTGCTGCCTGGACCCTCCCCAGAGCGCACCATTATGGATGCTCTCTGAGAGGGCAGAGCCTTGTGGGACAGATGCAGGATGTGACAAGGAGCCTTGCTGGGCGGGGCTCTGCTGGGTGTTTCCAAGGAGCTAGTTGGGCTCTGGGCCCTTCCAGGACGCTGCAGGTCTCAGAAGGACTGGGTCATGGCAGAGAAACGGGTGCTCAGCCCAGGACATGCTGCAGCTAGATCCAGGGGCCCTGGCCTCATGTCAGGTCACGCAGCACCATGTCAGAGGTGAATGAGGAGGCGGGCAGCAGCCTGGCTCCTGGGGATGATTCCCACCGTTGACGTGACCCCAGCATCTCACAGGTGCTCCAGAGACAAATTTCCTGCTACAACCAAATTAAATTTTTTAAAAAAAGCAGAACATGCAACAATATACACAAGATAACCTAGTGAGCTTTTATTTTTAAAATACAGAAGAACAGAGGGCAGAGAAAAACAGATAATGTGGGAACGTATACAGTGGTCGATCTGTTGTTCAATTTATAAGCAGACTCTCAAATCACAACACCTAAGATGTATTCAATGTTTCCTGGTTTCCAGACACAGGTTTCTCTCAATTTTGGACAATTAACGTATGTGATTTTTATTAATATATTTTTTTAATTTGAGAAAAATGTAAAAGTGTGCCTACTTGGATACCCACTTTCCAACAGATGTGATGTAACCAGGTACACACTCCTGGAGGTGACGGATGGCCAGATACAAAGCTGGCATATGCCAGGAGCCCCGCACCTACAACCTGACTGGTGGGTGGAAACCAACCTTGTCTCTCTTCCCCATGGGCAAAAGGGGATTTATGGTGTGCTGAAGGGCTGGTCTTCCCCGCCCACCACCAGCCCTGGGATCATGCGGCCGCCTTGCTGGGGTGCGTGCTCTCTGCCCAGCTCTTTGCAGTGTTATTTATAACAAGAGTTGTGGAAAGTGGGATTGTCCTGGGTTTGCCGGGTACAGAAATGGAGGCAAGAAGAACCAGGAACTGTGGGTGCTGGAACCCGCAAACACCAGCTTCTCCCTGCAGATCATTGCTCAGAAATTTCCAGAGTCAGTGGTTGAATGTGGCCACGATTATAAAAATTATCCATTAAGGCATAAGATTGCAGCTTCGTGGTTGGGCACCTGCCTCGCACGTGCGGGAAACTGGCCCTAGCAGGAGCATTGGTACCCTGGAAACTGGCGATCACTATACAGCAGGTGTCGTGGTTCAGACGTGAGGTGTCCTCCCAGAAGCTCGTGTGTTTGACAAGGCAAGAAGATTCAGAGGTGAAATGATGGGGTTCGGAGAGCTTAACCTAATCAGCCTGTGAATCCAGTGGCATGGATTAACTGGGGTCACCCTAGGCAGGACAGTGTGGATGGAGGAGGCAGATCCCTGGGGTTGTCTGTGGGGTGGATAATTTGTCCTTGTTGAGCAGAGCTCTCTCTGCCCACCAACTCTCATGTCCTGAGATGTTCTCCTCCGCCAAACTCTTCCCCAGGCACAGAGCAATCTATTGACTGAGACCTCTGAAAACCATGAGCCCCAAATACACTTTTCCTCCTCTAAGTTGTTCTTGTAGGGTCTTTTGGTCACAGAAGCAAAAAAAAAAAAAACTAATACAGCAGGAATTCCCTCTCCCCACAACATACTCTGTCCCATGGAAAACCATTGTTAAACATTTACCAGCTTAGACAGGAGGATGGCAAGTTCAAAGCCAGACTCAGCAAGGGCAAAGCCCTAAGCAACTCAGGGAGACCCTGTCTCTAAATAAAATACAAAATAGGGCTGGGGACGTGGCTCAGTGGTTGAGTGCCCCTGAGCTCAATCCCTGGTACAAAAAAAAAAAAACAATGGGGGATAGAATGGTGAGGACAGAATTCAAAATACATTTCACTCCCCCTTCATGCTGAGCTTCCTTTAAAATTGTCAAATAAAATTGAACACGTTGAAGATGTGGGACATGAGTTGACATACTAGACAGCACAGAATGACAAGCACAATCTCATGGACACCTACAAGCTCCCCCTCCCCCTCACTCCAGCATGTCTCACTCCACCCCTGAACCCAGGGGTGCCCAACCACGGAGCTGCACCCCCAGCCTTTTTTATATTTTATTTTGAGACAGGGTCGTGCTAAGTTGCCGAGGCTGGCCTCAAACTTGCGATGCTCCTGCCTCAGCCTCCTGGGCCACTGGGATTACAGGAGTGCACCACCACATCCAGAAGTACAGACAAAGGTCCCAACCCTGACTTTAGCCCTGAATGGGGTGTGCACACCGGCTTCCTGGGGCCCACAGCTGAGAGC
>NW_026006332.1:20377-97784 GCF_001458135.2 Marmota marmota marmota
CCGCTCAGGGAGCCTGGTCATCGCTCTGTCTGGCCGTCCATCCTTGGTCTGCTTAGGCGTGCAAGATGAGCTCGGCCCCTCCAGGATTGCCTGCGCTTCCTGGCACAACCAAGAGCACTGCCACCCTCCTTGCAGCCAGGGGTACCGAGCACCAGATGCTCAGACTTGGGAGGCTGCCTCGACTTTTCCTCCACGAGGCTCCTGAACTCTGGTAGAGTTCCTCCCACAGCCCCCCACTGTGTCTGTTAAGCAGAGAGGGGAGCAGCCGTGCTCCCCCAAGCCCCTGTCCTCTCCCATCTGGACAACTCCAACCATCTCCTGCCTTCCCAGCCTCTTCTCCAGTCCCCATTCCCAGGACGAGCCACTCAGGTCTTCTAAATGTCCTCACCCCACTTCTCCACATTAAGCCCCCAAGGGCTCCCCATTGTCACATGGGCAAAGACCAAACTCCCATTAGCATCCAAGACTCTGCTACCAGCAGCTCTAGTCTCATTGTGCTTCCTGCATTTTGAGTTTCCACGCACTAATGGTAGATTTTAATTCCTTGAATAATTCAGCCCCAGGACCTTTGCACCTACAAATTGATTTTACTCTCAGGCTCTTGAGGCTTCTGACTAGCTTACATACTTCTGTTAGCCATTCCTTGGGCTTTTTCTATCTGTCTTTCCTGCTAACAGCTGAGAAAAGTGCTTGGCACTCTGTGGAGGCTAGTATGTGCTTTCAGTGTTAGCTCATTTAATCCCATGACACAGGCCTTCTTACCCTACTTTACATATGGGAAACTGGGGCCCAGAGGTTAAGCCTTTCTCTTAAGCTAAGGTCACATAGCTAGTGAATGGCTGAGCTAGAACTTGAGCCTGGGCAGTCTGGCCCAGAGCCTTTGACCTTGGCATGATCTTGCTCTAGACAGTAGCTATTCTGCTGTGGCCCAGTCACGATGGCCATCTAGGGTTCCCAGAGCTCTGGACATAGTCAGCATGTGATTTTTTTTTTTTTAATGGATCACCCTCCATTGAGGAGGGGCGGTCAGAGAGGATCTTTCTCCTCATCCCTATGTGGGTTCCGAACACACAGACTCGTAGGAGCAGGGGGCAGCCCAAGCTTTGGGAACGTGGTTTTGCCCACAGCAACATGCCTCTACACGCATGTTCACACGTGTCTACACGGCATGTCCCTTGGCAGGGCCATATCCTTGCCTCTTTAGAGGATGCCATCACACCCCCAACCTGCCCCCTTCCCAGCCAGTTCAGGATCTTGGAACAGAACAACCCCAACAATTCATCAGGGGATGTCAGGCTTCCAGAGCTGTTTGGGACATAAATCAAACGGAGGAGGAGGAAAGGTTTTTAAGAGAAGGTTTAAGGGAAGGTAGCGAGGAAAGAAAAACCATTGTAGGCGTCGGGGAAGAGCGATGGGGGGGTGAGATCAAAGGAGAAACTTGGTCAGAGATAAGTGAATTATTTATTTTTCCTGCTCTCGGTCTCTGGGCTTTTGAGGGCTCCACGCTGATGTATTTGGGCGGCTCAGGGCCGCCTGCTGCAGAGGCCACCCCAGCCTCCGCCCTGGCCAGCCCCCAACACACTGGTTCCATCACCAGCAGCTGCCCCTCCTCGAGGCCCGGGAGCCTTTTGAAGTGGGTCCCGCTGGTGTTTGTCCCCCTCCTGGAGGGGCATGCACGTGGGGCTGGCAGGACAGCTGCCCGGGTGGGGGCAGGAGCAGAGGGTCCCGTCATCACTCATGAGCCTGTTTATTTGGGAACCAGAGTCCCCCCTTCTCTGGTTATTACTCAAAGTCCCCTACCCGTGACACTGCCCCATTCCAGGGGGTGGGGCAGGAATCACACACTGCCACTTCTGCAGGAGGCGCCCATCCTGCCTGGCCTCACATGCACTTGGCTTTCAGAGGACAGATGGAGGTGGAGGGCCCGAGGATGCGTGTCCCCAGAGGGCTTAGGACAAGGTGGCTTGAGGCATCGCCCTCGGCCAGACACCAGAGCTCAGACTCTAGCTCTTCCTCCGCCACTGCGTGGCCCTCACAGGCAGGAGGACTCCAGATCCTCAAGTCCATTCTGTGCCCACTTTACAGACGGAGAAGCTGAGGCTCAGAGATGCTAATGTCCGCCAACAGGCTGAGGTGCCTGCCACTCAGTAAATCCAACACCTGTTCCTGTGATGGTTGGTGACTGGCTAAGGGCTCCTGGGATCAACTCTCCCCTGGGTTTTCTAGTTATCAGAAGAGCTTAGGGTACTGGCCCACCCATCTTCATAGACCAGCTAGTTGTGTGCTAATAAGTGAGTTGTCATCCAAATGGGTTGCGTTAAAATCGTGGATAGCATTGCTGTTGACCAAGAAGAGTCACCTTCAAAGATGATGGCCATCGTGTCCCCAGTGACAATCAGATCAGCTACCATCACGATCAACTCGGTACCAATGCCAGGACTGGAGTCCAAACGCCTAGGCAGACAATCCAGGCTGCACTTGCTGTGACCCTGAAGCACGGGGACCAGCGGCCCTGCTTCCTTTTCAGCCAGCAGCCGGCACTGAATAGATCCTTCCTCCAGGAGACCTTTGATGGCTCCACGGGATCTCGAGGAAAGCCTCTGTAACATGACATGTCAGGTGGCAGGTGGCCCTTGCCCATTGGTTTTCATAGAGGTACTGGAAGGGCATCAGGCACCAGAGTCTCCGCCACCCTGCAACAGAACGCAGCTGGGCCTCTAGTCAAAGCACCCTGCAGTCTTCAGACACCTGCGGAGGCCCCAAAGCAGCAGGACTCAAGCCCACCCTGCTCCTACGGGCTCGGCCTTCACGTCCCCATGGAGGTTCCCACATGTGGAGCCCAGAGCCAGCTAGCGCTTTTGGAGAACATTTCTAATACAATACAGGGTTTTATTTCTTAAGCCAGGCCACAAAAAATAGTTCCCCCTTGCCGTCCATCCTCTGCCGCCTTCTGGTCCTACCTCCCTACACCACCCAATTCGGCACCTGTCAGGCAGCAGTGTAGTTTCAAGGTCAGTGAACCACAAGAGAAGCATTGGGTTCCTCAGTGACACTGGCTACACTTTGAGCGCTCATTGTCCATATTGCTAGTGGCCACAGCTCTGGATAGCAGACTCCCAACTTCCCCGTTCTAGACCTTTGTTTCCTACAGATATGTAAATACACACCTTCAATTGCTTTGCATTTATCGGGGGGCTGTAGCCCACCCTGCATGCAGAGATTCACCCAGAGCGTTACAGAGCTAAGTTCACATGGGCACCTGTCCAGCCTCATTCACTGGCTGGGTGGTAGCCTGTGGTGGGGGTGGACCCCTAAGTCACCCCCTTTTGATTGGCACTTATGTCATCCCCAATTCATTCCTGTCATAGGAAGGTTTACATGGAATGTCTGTATCCATCCCGAGAAAGCCCAGGGTTGATTTAACTTGGGAGTAGATTGGCCGAGGCCACCACCCACATTCAGGGGCAAGAATGCAGCCCTGGGGTGTGAGCAAGATGCCTGGTCTGCCCACGTGTTTTGAGCCCCTTTAGAAAGCAGTGGGCTAGACATCCACTGGCTGCCTGCAGACAGAACAGGGTGATGATCAGGCCATCAAATTGCGATGAATTGTCCTGAGGGGACAGTTGGGTGGTTTGAGTTGCAGGTCCTGATTGTACAATGCAGCCTCCCATTTCTATTTACCACATGAAGCCTCTGCCATGCATCTAGTCCTTAACAGCTCACTGGCTGGTTCCACCAACCCCATGTCACAGGTGGGGGAGTTGAGGTGAAGGGTTAGGGAACTTCACCCTGTTCTCTTAAAACATCCAGCTGCTCAGTGGCAGAGCGGGGACGTGAAATTGGCCGGAAGTCCACAATCCTAGCACATGCCCTAGCACATGCCCCAGCCCGTCTGCCACGGGCCTGCATTCAGAGAGTACAGAAGTTCCCCTTGGGTCCCCCGGTTTGCATCTTACCACGGAATCTTAAGAAGTTAACCCTCCTACGTCACTGTTAGCTAACCCCCTGGATCTAGCCCTTCTCCTACCTAGACCCCTGTTCTTAATGCCCGTGGCGGAAATTCAGCCTCATTTCTGTGGGAACCAGCTCAGGGAGATTGTGTTCTCCAACCCAGGCTCGTCCCAAACCAGGCTGCACTGTCCCCACGTGTGATCTTGGGAAGGTGGTACTTGGTCCATCTTCTTGTTTGCTGATGTGAACACTCCCAGACAGCTGTGTTCTAGACACAGAAAGCACCAAGTAACTGAGGAGTCCCAGGCCCAGACTCTGGGTCCTCCACCTCCTCTTGGTGTTTCTGATCAAATTCAGCCATTTGGTCAGAGGTGGGGTCTGCAGCTCTGGTGAGGCAGGTCTGCTGTTGCTGGACGTGCAGCAAGGTGCACGGGCCCCTCCATGCAGGTTCCAACCTGAGACAGGTCTCCCCTGAGAGCACAAGCCATGAGGCTCACCTGTAAAGCTCTGTCACAAGCCCCCTCAGAATTTTGTCATGGAACATCATGGCTTCAGTTCTCTCCCGTTTATCACAGAGGGTCCAACAGTGGGCTTTTGCAGAAAGTTGACTGAGAGAAACAGGGCAAGATGACAGCAGAATCCCTTGGGACCTTTGTGTGTGTGTGTCCAGAGGCCCCGGGCCAACTTCCAGTCCACTGAAATGAGCCCGAGCCACAAGGCGCAGGCCTCTGGTCTCTAGGTCTCCAGAGGTTGGATCAAAGTCCCATGAAGGAGGCATAATCCTGACCCCGCTTCCCGCCATTCTACAGGTACCTTTTTAAGGAGCTGTTTATAAACCGAGACATCCTTTAGGATTGCTGAGTGTCACATGCAGATGTGACCTGTCATTTTTCTATCCTGGTGAAGTCAACTCCCCCTGAGGGCGTCCCTAGTAGAGATACACCAGGTCACTCCCCTTACTGGGGGGATGGACACATATATCCCAGTTCCTGAGAAAATAGGATAAATATTTTTTGCAGAGTATAGGATTCTAGGTTGCCAAAGCTCCTCTACCCAAATTAAGCCTCTGTCAAGTGTGTGGTAAGAACCACCAGAGAAATGTGCACAATGATTTTGTCTCGTGTCAGAACATGTTTACCCCCAGCACAAAAACCTCACGAGAGCCCTATACATACAGGGTTAGAGCTTCCAGAGGGAGTGATTGCTATGCAGACTTTGATCTTTAGATATCTCACTTTGCTTATATACTATCTGGTTATTAAATCAGGCTCCCAGTTTAATATGCTATGTTCCCTAAAGCCTGCAGACTCGCCCTGCAAACTAATCAAAGTTAACTCAATCCAACTAACAAGAGCTCCCAGTCAGCCCGTTCTCTAATGCTGCTACCCAGAATGCCATTCTGGATTTTGTTAATAGCGTGGATATATCATTCTGTCACATGTGTATACCAGAGCACATTTAGGGAAAAATAATGACAACCTAATGTGTACTACGAAGGTAGGTCTTTGCACCCTTGACCAGCAAATCCTCAGTTCTGAGCGACTGCCGATGTGTTTTCCCCACTTAAAAATTGGCAAGAGTTTTAGATCTACAGAAAACTGAAGCTAATCGAGTTCCCTCATGAACATGTGCCTACTTTCCCTTACGATTAACATCTTCCATTGGAAGTGGGACTTTTGTTATAACAAGTGAGCCAGTAGTGACACAATATTATTAACTGAAGTACAGGCTTTCTCTTATTTAGCTTTTATATGATGTCCTTTTCTCTTCCAGGATCCCCAATATATTTCTTCTAAGGGAATTAATCCTGGAATAGTTCATGACTGTCACAGCCCAGGTCAGCAGACTACATGATCGTGCTAGTGCATGCACATATTCAAAGTCTGGACCATATAGCCATTGGGGCCTTGGAGGGACTCTCTCAAAGTCAGGCTGCATCAGGCACTTGGACTCCGGGAGACGGCTGCTCCATGGGTTGCAAGCCTGAAGTCCACGTGACTCATAGCTCTGAAATCTACCTCAGATGCCAGTGGAAAGTAGGCTTTGCATAATCAAGTTGACAGATGAAGCTGAGCCTGCCCTGCTAGGGACAGGCTCATCCATATCCCAGTTTAAAAGAAATATTGCATTTTTAAAAGAGGAAAGAAACATATTTAAGAGATAAAGAGAGGGGAAAGAGAAGAGTTTTCTGGTCATTAATTATAATAAAATGCAGAGGGAAAAATTCACTTTAAAGGCATACTAAAGCCCTGTAATCTTCAAAGAGATAGAGGAGGTTCAGCTGCCAGGGGAAGGGAAACCTTAACCAGGAAGCCCCAACTTCCAGCTGATTACAAGCAGCCATGGTGAGGCCCCAGTGGGTGGTGGGACATGTTGTGTTAGCAACAGGTTATTTTCCTGCTTGGCTAAGATCGGCTGCTCAAATAAACTCTGCCATGGAAGGTGCCGGTTTTCAGATCTACTACACCCACCATTGCTTTTGGAGGGTCCTCAAGTTCATCCTGCCGGTTGAGACCCTGCGTCTTCAGGACAGGTTCTGGTTTCACTCTATCAGCTTATTGCAAGGTGAGAAAGTGGGCCTAGTGTTGCCAGACTCCTGTCCGTCTTAGAAGTTCTCACTCTAATGTCAAAAGTCTGTCTGCAAAAGCCAGATTGACATGCTTGCAGCTGATCATGGCCTTTCTGTAGCCAAGTGGCCAAGCATTAGAGACCCTGGAAGTGTTGGCCCTTCTAGAGCTGTGACATCTGTGAATGCCACTACTGATGGCTGAATATGGCTTTGTCCAGAGAGTTCCCGGCTTGCGTGCAATACCCACAGTGTCAGAACCCGGGAGTTTCTTTTAAGGGTTGGGGGATGGGTTAGGGCAGGACCTCTTTAGTCCTCCCCACTTGCAAAAACACTTCTTAGGGCACCACCATAAGAGGGCTACAGTTAAGGGTTAATTACCTTATTAGAAACACATTGGGGATCCTGGAAGAGAAAAGGACATTATATAATGTCCCTGCCCCTAACACTGCCTAGTTCTAGCTCTCAGCTCCTGCCTTCACTAGTAAGGCAAGAAAGTAGAGACAGGTTGCTTCAAAATGTTTTTGTTCCACTGACATGTGCATGGGAAGGCTGGCCCAGGACAAGCGTTCTCCCAGAGTCAGCTCCTATTGATTAGGGATTTTGCAAATCTCTTGCTGAGTTCACATGCAGAGACTTCCAGGTGGTAGTTTGGAATTGCCATGGTAGGAATAATTTGCAACATGGAAGTTGGCTGACATGAAATCAGGATTTCTCCCCGGAAAGCTGGTGGTTTTCATGGAAGTAGTGGCGTGCTGGTAAATATTGAAGAGGTATCAGATCCTTCTCATAGCAAGTGGCACAGGTGGAAGGCTGAGTTCCGAGGTGGGACCTCAGGAACACAACCCATGTGGAATTGGAGGCAGAAGAGTGGGCTACCCCTTGGAGAAACTAGAGGGTAATGCACCTGTCAGAGGCCTCTGCTGACCCATGGAGAGCTCTGGCCCAGGATGATCTCCCAGAACTACCCTAATTTGAGGTGAGGGGAGGTGGGCTTCACATGTTTCCTAGACTAACCGTGGAATGGAGGTGGCCCTGGGAAGAGTTAGGTGGGGGACATTGTTATCTGCATTGAGGGAATTTTCTGGGGAACAGATCCACAAGCCATCATTACCACAAACTCACCTAGGGGTATGTTGGTTCATCTCTAAGAGGTTGGGGCAGCACACTGTGGTGTTCCTCTACTTTAGACACAAGATGGGAGAAAATAAGCTGTTCTCACATGAAGCAGCCCAAGCTAACCTGCTGAAGGGCAATGGGTCACGGGCCATCTGTCCCCACCAAGCCACCCTAGGTCAGTCTGTAGCAATCTGATCCCCAGATGTGAGAGCACACAGGCAGCCCAGGACTGTCTACCCAGTCTTCGCCAACTGGGGGTGCATGAGTCCAGTCCAGACAGGAAGAGGCACCCCACTCCCTTGCTCCCTAGCTGCACATGCTCTCCCTCAGTGACCCCCATGGTTTGAGTGTGTTTGGTCCATTTCCAATGATTCCCAAGGAAGCCTGGCATCCCATGCGTGGTGATGGAACCCTCAGGAAAAGTGGCCTGGAGGAAGGCGTTAGGTCACTGCCCTTTTAGATGGGCACCATCTCGTGAATGGTTCTTAGAAAATTCTAGAAGGTAAAGTCTGGCTTCTGATTCCTTCTCTGACTTCCCATCTCACCATGCCATCTTCTCCCCCTCGCACATGCTCCTACCCTGGAGAGCAGGGGAGCCTGCGTCCATCTACCCCTTTGAGTTGTCTCTTGGGTCCAGTGCCCACTGCCAGCCCCCTCCCTCTATGGTCACCAACTACTGTTGTGACAACCCAGAGCTTCTCTAGCTCCAACCTGGAGGTTCAAACTTGTGGGCTCTGGTGGTGCCACCTCTTTCCCCCACCAGCCTCAATGGTGGTGGCTTCTGGCTGTTGATCATCTCTGCGGGAGATGTGTGTGGGGTCGTCTTACCCCGTTTGCTCCAACATCTCTAAGGGCTTGGCTACTGCTTCTCCATATTAAGTGGCCTTTATTGAGCTTCTTGGCATGTTCCTTCAAGCTGGGGCCAGTTATTGACACCACCGGGCCTTCTGTGCCCACCTTGCACCAACCCAGGGCACCTCCCACATGGTATTCCCACTTTAAGGGATACAGGGTAAAAACAGTTTTGCATCAGATAGTCAATCAGCTGCTGGGGATTTGGCAAAGACAGATGCAGAATCCCAGCTCTTGTGGAGCTCTGGGTTCCAAATGGGGAAGACAAAGAAATCCTCGCTGGGGTGGAGAAATTAAAGGAGGTGGGGGGCAAAGTTACAAGGTTAATTATGATAGAGAAGGTCTCATGAAGAAGGTGGCACATGAGTAGAGACCTGAGGGATGAAGGGAGACATGCCACTCTGGGGAACCACATCTAGAGGACTGATAAAGGACAAAGCTCCTACTATTGGAGACTAGCTGTCCCACCGCTCCCTCCCACCCTGAGGTCCTGCCTCGTCTTTGCAGGCTGAACTCCACTGAAAGTGAGACAGGGACTATCTGGCACAGGCCAGAAGTAAAACAGATCTGGTCTAGATAGAAGGAGAAGCCATAGAGACAGGGATTGTCACCCGGCATCTTATAAATCCTAGTGATTGTGCCTTCTATCCTCCCCTTGGAGGACATGAATTTCCCTCCCCCTCATACCCCCACCATGGAGAGCAGGAAGACTGGGATACAGCTACCCCCTTCTTAGCACACATGCTGCAGAGCAGTCAGGTGAACCTCCCAGACCCCTCCCAAAGGGATCTCACATGTAGATCCTAAAAATGTTGAACTCAGAAGCAGGGTAGAATGGTCGTTAATGGGTTGATATGGTTGGAGGATGTTGGTCAAATACAAAGTGTCAGATAAGAACAAGTTCAGGAGATCTGTAGTATCACATGAAAAAGTCTGTTAACAAAGTATCACATTCTGGAAAATTGCCAAGAGTCAATTTTGCTTTCTTATCCCAGAAAACAAGAAAGCCAAAGAAATGCATTAGCTTGAGCCTGTCCCTCAGTGTTCACATGTTTCAAAACATGTTTTGGGTCATTTTTTTTTTATTTAAAAAAAATCGTCTTTCTATTTAGCTGCAGAAATGCCATTAGCTGAGATTCTAGGGTCAATCTCTGCTTTCAGGCTGAGCTGGGCTCTTCCTGGGCAGCCCCAAGTCACAGGCTGAACATGGTGGGGCACTTCTGCCCCATGCAGGACTCTTCTGTAGAGAGGCACTCTCGGCTCTTAGCTACCCCGAGTTCATGGGGACCATCAGGTCTGCTTCCTGGGTGGAGGCTCTCTGCCTCCTGTCCCCATCTCTTTTGCAGACACCGGTGGCTTGCCAGCAATGCTTAACAACCTGCTCAGGTTATAGCATCTGACAGATTCTGTGGTGTAAACACTCTCATCGCAGCTGATCTCCCAAGATGAGGTAGCACTCAACACAGTTGGGACTTGTCTCCAACTGATCCCTGGGAATTGTCTCCAACAAGCCTCTTTCCCATCTCCATCTTTGCATTTATTTCTTTAGGGATCCAACCAAGATATGACATGGCCACCTTACGAAGTCTCCCTCTTTCCACATCCTGTCCATCAGCATGTCCAGTAAGCTCTCAAACACCCTGAACCTGCCCACATTCCTTCTGTCCTACACACTAAGCCCAGTGGGCTTTCTTGCCAAGTGCCTTCTTGCAATTGGCTTAGGAGAGGCATTGATACGTACTAGGGCCTCAGCATGTATCGACTGACCCAGGCCAAAGCTAGGATGTGTGTAGCTAGAATCCAAGGCATGTCTCCCATCCTCCCACTCAAGTCCACCTGTCCCTTCAGACAGTTCTTGTCCCTATGAGCATCATGCTAATAGCCTCAAAGTCAACCTGAGGTCTTTCTCCAATCACGTAGCATGCAAGAAGCACACACAACCCCGAAGTCCCTAGACATCCCCACCCAGAGGCACCCACCCGACCTGACCCATGAAAGATGGTTCGACACTCTGTGGCTTCCTCTTTGCCTAGAGAACAGTCCTTAGAGCTTTCTTCTGGGCCACCCATCAAGTCGTTCCTGTCTTAGTCTGTTTGAGCTACTCTGACAAAAGGCCACAGACTGGGGTGAGGGTGGCTTAAACAAATCTCAGTCTGAGTGTCAAGATCAAGGTAGCAGCAGACTCAGCGTCTGGTGAGGGCCCATTTCCTGGTTCAGACCTTCTTGCGGGGTCCCCCCTGGGAGGGACCAGGCAGCTCTCTGGGGTCTTTCATGGGTGTAACGGTTCTTTCAGGAGGGCTGAGGGCACCACACCCTCATGAGCCTAGTCACCTTCCAACGGCCCCCTCTTCCACCAGAGCCTCGGGTGGCAGGTCCTCAGCACACGAGTTTTGGTAAGAAATATCCAGGCCATCCGTTTCCAACAGGATAAAGTCCCTCTGCTCAGCATGGTTCCTAACGGCCTCCTATAATCCGGAGGTCCATCCCAGGAAGCAAGAGGGTGGGGAAAGGAGACAGGAACTGTGTGGACTTCGTGGTACCCAAGCTCAGTCTGGGAACTTCCAAAAGCAGACCTTGAGCTACTTTGGCCAAGCCGATCCCAGCACGAACTGGGAAATTCAGAACTTACCATGAAACCGCATCAGTGTCCATCTTGAGAGCCACCCAGTCCCTGAACTAGGCTGCTAGGTAGGGAATCAGGGAGCTGTGTGGACCAACCAGGGGGAGCAGGTGTGCTCAGGAGCTCCCAGAGGTGATGGACACCTTGATCCACTTAACGTGGGCCTTCTGGGCCAGAGATGATGGGACCTGCTCCTGCATGTGCGAGTTTTCAGAGGAAGTCTGGTGGGGCAGATTTAGAAGTCGCAATCTCCTGCCTTGATCCTGGGTGGCTCCTTTCCCAAACCCTACCCTCTCTGCATTATCTATCTGCTCTGAAGTTACTGGAGCCTGGTGTTGAATTCAGGGACAATAAAACCATCAAAGGGCTTGGTCCTGAGAACAATCAGTCGGGGAGTTTGCAATAAAAGAGTATCCTGCCCCAGGAAGGTGCAACTTCAAGGCAAGTTGATGAGAGACCTTGGTAGGGGCCTTTGCTGGGGCGGCAGGAGAGCTGCCCATGTGGGATGGCTTAGGGGACCATCTGGCCTGGCCATGGGCAGATGCACCTTGTTAGCTGTAGTGCAGGTCTGTCTCCAAGGCTTTGGGAGTGAGGCCTTGGTGTGCCAGTCTCTTCCCCCAGTTGTCCATGCATCCGAGGGTGCGTCAGACTCGCCTCTTATTCCTGAGGATTCAGGTGTCCTTTCCCTTTATATACCAAAGAGGTCAAAATTCCCACCTCCCAAGACCTAGGAACTTGACCTTCCAACTTCTATCACTCCAAGACCTCGTGGAATCCTAGCACTCAATGCCATCTTCCACACTATGTGCTGGCCCTCCTCCCCATGACTGGAAGACCTGGACCCACAGGACAGTCACCGAATGTGTCAAAGTCTCATCTTGCTCAGGGCACTGGGGATGTTCAACAGGAGGCAGGTGCTCAAGGTCTCTGCCCTTGTGATGTTTCGTTTTCACAGTGGAAAAGGACCTTCTCATCTGTTTTGGGATGTGGTATCCAATTGAGAGAGTTTGCAAGGAAAAAAAATATCAAGGTAAGGGATGGACAGTAACAAGGGCTACTGTAGCAGCTCAATGTCACCTTCTCAGGAAGTTTCCTACAATAGCTAAGGAGAGGAAGTGAGCCCACACGCAGGTGAGTGTGCCCCAGTGGTGTCAGAGGGCGTCAGTGGGGCCAACTTTTCCCCTGGTCCCCTCCCCACCCCTCAGCTGCGAGGTCTGTCTGGAGCTCCTCCTCCCGTCTTTCACCTGGCCAACTCGGTCGAGATGCCACCTCCAGGAGACTGTCCCCAGCTCCCCACGTCTCCTATGCTATACCCAGACCTCCCTACATCTGCCGCCCTGGCTGTCAGTCCTCCTGAGGCTACCTTATCTTTGGGGTGCAGCCCAGGCAAAGGTCACATGCTCTCTCTCCAGGTTTCCAACCAATGGCACAGCCACGTCATTATGAGGGGCTGTGAATGCCATATTGATGCCTTTGAAGGAACCTGCCAGTTGCAGAGCTCCCTATGGGGTCCGTCACTGGGCCTGCGTGGCAGCGGCACTCTCGTCTCCTTCCCCAGGGGGTTGAGCCCAAGGAAGCCCTTGTAGCCTCTGCCTTGATGCTACTCCCCTGAGAAAACCCAACACTCCCAGTGTCACCATGCATGGAAATGGTAGCGACTGCAGGCCAGTGTTGCAGGCTTCACAGTGGATCCAGGGCTTCTATGTGCTTGGTGCTCTGAACACTAGGCACAATGATGTGGGTCCCCACAAGTGCTTAATGCTGAAATTGATTCCCATTTTTCAGATCAGACCGGGTTTCATAACAAACAGCAGAGCTGGGACCAACTCCAGACCCACAGCCATTAGCAACGGTCAGTGCCTGATTCTTGGGTATCTCTACCTTTCTGTGGATCTCAGGATGGTGAGATCCTGGCTTCCCAGTGGCCCAAGGAGCATACCAGTATCTCTCCAAAGGTACTCGAGGATCTGGGCTGGACACCCTTGGCCCCTGGCCAGCCATTACCTAGTTCCCTTGGTGATGTCCCATTTCATTCTTTGGAATTTCCTCGGTCTGTGGACATACCTCCCGTGCTTCTCAGTGCAGAGCCTGCAGATGACCAGTGGCAGTTCCAGCCAGAGGCCTCTGCTTTGTTTAAGCAACAGACTTTTAATGGACAGGACCATGAAACATGGAGGATTATTCAGTGACGCATCAGGAGAACGGGCTGGCCATCTGGAACATGGCAAGATGCCCGTGTTCACAGGGACTTCATTGTGGAGGAGAAAGAGGACCTGCTATGTGGTCTGAGCCAGCACAAGGGTCTCTTTTTATGCTTGACTGGGGAGCCCTAGAGCCGAGAATGCTTGGTGTCCAGATATGGGACACTGGTCTGACACTTGGTCTTGCAGGCAGCTTTGGCGTGGCTGTAGATTGAAGGTCAGGGTGAAAATCCACAGGATTTCCAGCATAGACTCCCCCAGCTCCTTATCCCCATTTTACAGCTGAGAAAATAAAAGCTCAGAAGCTAAACCATCCTGATCTATCTCAGGGCTGTTGTGATAAGTGCCCCCAACTCACAGCTTTTAGAAAGCACATATGCTTTTCTACACACCCCTTTATCTGCTACTCTGTTGCTGAATAGATTTAATGGGTGATCTGCCCCCAGCAGTGTGGGGTTATTCGTGTCTTGTAGGCAGTTAGGGATCCATGCTGGGGAGGCCTGGGTACTTTCTGTGTGAACATGGGATTGAGTGACCTCCTTGCAGTTTGGGGAAAAACATCCTGAAGGTGGTCAACAGTAGCATTGAAAGTATGGTTTAAGGTCAGACAGATCTGAGTCTGAAGGTTATTCTCTTACTTGCTTTGTGATCTCAGGAATTTTTAACTTCACCTCCCTAAGCCTTTATCCAAAAAAGGTCATGTTTTCCCTACACCTTATATTGGTGGTTTTGAAGCTGGGATGCTCTTTGTATCAATTGCCTGAACATCATCTTCAATCAACCGCATTCTGTTTGTCCATGGATCTGCACATGTGTAGGGATCAGGGAAGGAACAGACAGCTCATCCCTCGTCATTAGTTGGGTGACAGGACAGCATTCTTGGCATGGATTTGTTATCTGCAACGACTTGCCAGCTGTTTGGGTGGAGCTAGCAAGGACTAGGGGTTTCTTTACAGATCACTTCTCCACAGGGGAGCTTGGGCTTCCTCACAACATGGAGGAGGGTTTCCAAGACCAAGTGTCTAAAGATAGGCAGTGGAGATCCAACTGACACCTTTGTGATTGGAAGCCTTGGAAGACTCATTCATGCCATGTTTATCAAATGAAGAAGGCAAAAGATGAGTTCAGTTCCAAGCAGTAAGGGATGGATCTTTATGCAGTTTGGGAAAACTGGGGAAACTGGAGACCACTTTTAAGAAATTATCTGCTATCCCATTGACCTCCCACCCCATGTCTCTTATCCCTTCCCTCCAGTCACTCCAGCTGCCCATTTCTAGCATTTGAGTTTCTCTGTCACTTTGCCTATGTGAGTCAGTGCTCATCACTCTCCTGGAAGCCCTGGAGGTAGGACACTCCTGAAGGCAGCCTTCAAACCCCCAGTGGCCTCTTCCCTTTATCCTCTTACTTTCTGGAATCACATCAGGTAAACCACTTGCACCCATGATTTTGGGTCTTCATCCAATGCAGACGCCAGGAGACATGAAGACTGGAGGGAATGCACAGCTTCCAGCCCTTCTGCTAAAGTCTACAGGGGGATGAGCCCCCGTATTGAATAGGCCATTCAAGTCCCCTCATGCTCCGACTGCCCCGAGGATCACAGAAAAGGCCCTGCCGCCAAGTCCACCGACCGAGAAGATTCCCAAGAGTGACATGCAGGTTAAGTGGACATATCTGGATGCATCAGACTCTCCAGTGAGCCTGGATTCTGGAGCAGGGAGGAAGATATCCATGTGCAGTCCCACAGGTCCTGGGCTTTTATTCAAAGAGAAAGTCACTATTCAATGGTTGGACTGTACCCATCTACGGCACCTTTGGGGTCTATCATAGCATTGGCAGCGTCACCATGAGCTTCTCAGATCACCCCAGCCCAGGGTTGAGCACAGAAGGGATATGGGGCCTGGCTCATTTGTGCCTAGTGTGGCATTGCTCAAATGAGCCTTGCTCTGGAGTATCCCCCTGGGGTTTGCCCAGATATCCTCAGACTTATATTATAATCCAAGTCTCTCCTGTCCACATCCACTTCACCCCTTTACCACTGCTGAGTACCTCAGCTCGTGCACAGGGCACGCGAGGGGACAGTGCTCTGCACTGGCAGGTACCTCATGTCATCTGCAGCTGACCCTGTCTGGCTTTCAGATCTCACCCACCTCTCATTCATGGCAGGGCTACTCAGGTGGACACAGCTGCTCAGGGAGGTTCCACCTCAGCCCCTTCCAAGGGATCTTTAAACCATAATTGCTGACCCAGGATGTGTTGGTGCTGAGTTTATCAAGAAGTTAAGTGCCAGCCTTCCTCCTTCAGCTCCAGAGCCAAGACTAATCTAAACACCCCACTCCCCATTCGTTACTCTAATTCCATCAGCAAGCTGACCAGGCCTGACCTAGCCTCTGATTTATGGCCTCACCAACAGATGCAACAGCTGAGGACCCAGCCGGGCATCTGGGTAGCCGGGAGGCGGGTGGATCAGAAGAGAGGGCAGCCCCCACAGCCCTTCTGGAGGGGAAAGAGATGTAGGAATTTTGAGGTTTTGCTGCATGAATGCAGAGGGCAAGTTATCTATGCAGGGCAGAAAGATTCCTTTCTGCATCTTCAAGTTAGCCAACTTGGGAAGAGGGAAAAAGTAATCCAAAAACATGCATCAGTGGCATGAGGTGGCATGTGTGGTCTGATCCCCTCTCCCACTCCTGTGGCTCCGTGATTACCATGAGCCCTGGGTCATTTTAGTTTTAGCAAATATATTGTGATAGGATCACAGGCAGGACCTTCAGGTCAGTACTTATACTTTAGTGGTTTTACAATGTTTTTACTACATTTAGGAAGGTGCAAAGATCCCAAGTACGGTGCTTAGGGAGTGTTCACAGAGTGTATGTGTCGCTGCAGTTGTAACTAAGGAGAGCATCTTTACGTTGGTGTGTTCTTTTGAGAGATCTGCTTTTTGGAAGAAGGTACCCTAGGCCTCCTTCCTACACACAGGCAATCTCACTTGGTGCATCTCTTTGCACAGGTTCCTGCTTCCCGGTGGGGAATGACCTCGGTCTGAGCTGGATACAGTCTGGGGCCATTTCGAATCGGCAGATGGTCAGGCTTCTAGCTGGCATGCAAGGTTCTTTATTCCCTCTTCACTTCCATGGTTCATCCCGTAAGAGCCAACTCTACTCTCAAACAGCACTGAACTATGGGTCTAGACCCATTTAGGCTCTAATCCCATCAACACTTGCTTTATCCCAAGTGCTGGCTTCCTGTAGGAAGCTGAACTTCAGTTTCATCTACTCCATTTCTACAAAGCTACGAGGTTTAGTTGTTGCCAAGAAATAAGTGGGGGAGGCCACCTCAGTGGGTCCCCTGGCATCGACTCTGGGATCCAGTGGTAGCTACAAAGCGCTCTTTAGATTTACCGTAGGGATCATTCCACTCAAGGATGCAGGAGGCCAGAGGGTGGACAGATGCATACCATCAAGCAAAGTCCAGAGGCAACCACATCACTCCACCGCCGAGCTCTGGGGATGGAACAGTTGGTCTCTCCAGTGGGCTTCAGGGATGTGAGGGAGCTGGGGGGTTTGTATCAATGCCTGGAGGAGGCAGAGGTATAGTCACCTCTGGTTCACACATACAGCCCAAGTGGCCCAAGGTTCATCCTTTGACATTAAAGTTTTGACTCTAGGATTACAAGTGCCTCAGGAACAAGTGCACATAGAGATGAACAGGAGGGCCCAGATGGTGAACACGTCAAGATGCCAGGTAATTCATTACCGTTAGTGAAGAGGTGCTTCTGAGCACAGTCCAGGTCCCTAACCCTCCACCAGCCTTTTTAGCCATGGGTTACGTGGGAGCCACTCTGCCAATTCCACTGGACAGACAACCAGGGTAAGAAGAATCTAGGACTGGTGAACACTAAGGACCAGGAATGATTCCACTTCAAATATGACCATGCACTCGACTTCATTTCTACTGCTGCCAAGGGGCCTCCACACAGCAGGGACAGGGGCTGGGGAACCAGCGGTGGTAGAAGAGGTGGCATATTTGTGACAGCCCGAGAAGCAGGAATAGCCAACAGGGGTGACAACGATGGCAAGATCCGAAAAGACAGCTGTAGTGGGGACAGCAATGAAAACTCCTTTATAACTAGGTCAGGCAGAGAGGCCATCCTAGTGTGGGGGACTCCAGTGGAAGAACGGACCATATACGATGTCAGCCGCCATAAATGGTCATTCCTCATACTCGAGGAGAAGCCCCAAGTAGGCTGACAGGACATCTCCACGTGGGTGTGATTGTTTAGTTAGACTCCAAAGATCATGCTATACCCTGTTCTGTGCTCCATAGGAGTCACCTTTGTATTCACGCAGAAGACTCTGGCCCCTGTCCTTAATGAACAGTGAGTGCCAACTTAAAGTTCCTCACTGGACATTTCTTGGATTTGCTAACGAGATTGGGTTTTGGTGGCTACGAAAATAATGGTACCTCTGGAATCCTATAGTATAAGATATCCTATCCCCAGGGGACCAGAGGATGCCGTCAAGAAAAATCCTCAGCAGAGCAAATGGCAGTCTGGGGTATCTCATTCTTTTCTTCCCAACCAGTGACTACATTCCCTTACCATTTTGGGCTTCCGTGGCTACAAGCTCAGCTGGGCCCATGAGCACTGGTTACTTCTCTGCTCTTTCAGTTCTAGGAGAAGTGGCAGGGGACACAGTCCCGAGACTACAGAGAGACCGTGACGAATGGGTCATCTTTTAGGCCGTGAACTTCATGCAGTGGTTTCCTGTCTGCCATCAGGGATTGACTAGGAACCAAAGTTCCTTCTCTCCACTTGCCCAGGGTATAAAAGCTTTGGTTCACAGAAACATTAGAGTCAGGGCCAGGGGAGGAGAGATTCTGTGTGTTAAATAAGCAGCATCTGCAAGGAGGACTTCTCTTCCTTAGGAGTTGGTTCAGGGAAGGGCTTATCCTCCCCAGGTGAGGGTTTCACATTCACTTCCATTTGCAAAGGCACATTGACCCCATCAGTGGATCATTCCTGGTCCTTAGTGGTCACCAGACCTAGATTCCTGTAATCCCCTCTGGGAAGGCAGATCCAAGGAACAGCAGAACCCACTTTGATTCACTGGTTTGATTCCTCAGCCCCACAGATTAAGGGACGATTTCTCAGGTTCAGCAGAGGTGGGCAACCTCACCTCTGAGTCAAGACCATCCCCTGAAAGGCCACAGTACTGGGGCATTTGGTTCCATTTCCCAGGAGAGCTTGTATCATAGCAAGCATGCAGGGATGACCACAAAACTCAGGTATTTCTATCTAACGTCCTTATTTCTCATGTCCTTCCATCTCTTCCCACTAGATTCCAAGAGCCAACAGTTTTCCTTCAAGGGAAGTCTGGATAGCCCTAGACTTTTGGAAAGTCCCACCCCCACACACACACACAAATCTCTCATGCCATAGGATTCTATAGAGATAACCATTATTTTCTCAGCCACCAAAACCCAACCTCATTAACAAAAGCCAAGAATGGGCCAGCAAGGAATTAGAGTTGGCACTCCTGGTTCATTGGGGACAGAGGTCACAGAGTCAGTGCCAAGTCCCTCACCTGTGGATCCCATGTCAGCAGGCTTATCGTTATCATCCTGCATAAGAGAAAAATTCTCAAAGCCGCATGGCTGCCAACCAAGGCAGGTCAAATGTCACCGAGTTTTCCATTCTGTTTCTCTCCAGGTCTTTGGGTGGTAATTCCTATTCTTGGGTCCCAAGACTGCCTTCCGTTCTTTGATTTCAGACACAACTGACCTTTGGTCACTGATTGCATCATGTATTCTGCCACATGAACTCTTATTTCCCTTTATACAGACAGTAACGGACAGCTGAGGGTCCGATGCTCCATGAGGACAGCTTCTTAATCCAAAGACTCCTCATCACAACCTTCAGGGAATGGCTTCTGAAGGGCGTTTCAGAGGCACACCATAGCATAACTCCTCCAGCCCACGAAGGCCCATGTGCATCTTATAATGAGGACTGCATTTAGTGATCTTCAGGAGTCTCCCAGAACCTTGGCAGACCGAGCATTGCTTAGGAGTCCAAGTCCAAACTCATCTGGGCACCTCAAGGAGAACTTTAGCTGCAAGTCCTCAGTTAAAAGCCAAGAAACAAGTCACTTATTTCCAAGATTTGATGGCTCAGGGTACACACTAATTCTGGAAGGCAGTAGGATGATTGGAAGGATCAGACCCAAGGAGACCAAAACCCAGCAGGGCAGATGTTATATCCTATGGCTTCCTCCTGGGATCAGGGACACCAGGGGGAGGATGTGAGCATCAGAGGGTGCAGACGGGCTGGCTCTTCCTGAAGCTTCCTTCAGCAAATGTCCCCTGTTCTTGGCATCCCCAACTTTGAGGTCTCCATTTTAGCTTCAACTTCAGCCAGCGTCACAGCCCACCCTCTGGTGATGCTTGGAGGGTTTCTGATGGCAACGCATTTCTGGCCTCCCAGGTTTGCCTTGATGCCAGCCCCACAGTTCTGACATCCAACAGAACTTTCAAAGGATCATCACATGAACAAGGCCAAGGTCTGCCCCTTGAGCGAGCCACACACGGGGACCTGCTCAGACCTTGGCTATGGCAGCCTGAGTGCCTGAACCCCACAGCACAGGGAAACAAACCCTGGGGACGTAGGACTCCTAGGTGGTCTTGAGCAAGTAGTGCATCCCAGGTCTCTCAGAAGTCTGAGCCTGGGAGGCTTTGAGTTTTGCTGGTTGCCAAAAATGCCCTCAATGGCCTTTTTCTACTTTCCTGGTCAAAGTAGGAAACCCAGGGCCTTGTGTGACCAAGGAAGTGCTCACCCACTTTTGGCTTATTAATGGCAACCACCTCATTAGCAACAAAACCGTCACTGGCTGAGGTTTTAAGTACACCCATTTTCTGCAGAACGGAAAGTTCAAGTCTTTCCACTGTGTTCTGCTCCGGACTCACTGGGATCTAGATAAAAGCAGACAGCAACATCAGTGCTACCTAAATGATATTTGGACTTGAAGTTCTCTCCAGATAACTCTTCACTTTCAAACACACCTCTCAAGTCTCCAGAGGGACAAAGTAGAGCACAGTGGCAGCAGGTCCCCAGCTCCACGAAATCCGCTTTTCCATCTAAAGCCTCGTCAGCACAACCTTCTCTGTCTGAGTGCCTATCGGGATTGTGGTCCTCTGAGGTCAGGCTCATCCATTAACTTGGCTTGGACCATCCTAGGCTGCCTCCAGCCCCATGCCTCTAGACTTAACTTGTGCCATAAGCCAATTCCAAAGGCAGTGTCATCACAGCAGTAGCCCCACTCCTGGTACCAGTTTTGATTAGTTTTCTATTCCCTTGGCAAAATACCTGGGAGAAAAAATTTGTGAGGATGAAAGGTTTTGACTCGGTTTTCTGAAGGTTTGAGTTGATGTTCACTTAGCCCCAATTGCTTTGGGCCTGGGAGGGAGGGAGAGCATCAGGGAAGGAGCACAGCTAGTCACCTCAGGAAGAGCAAGGGAAGGACCAGGGTCCTAACAGACCCTTCAAGGATCTGCCCCCAGGGACCTTATAGCCTTCTACTAGGGCCACTCCCCCCACACAGGGTGCCACCAAGCCTTCAGTGCAGGACCTTCGGGGGCCATGGTAGAGACTGTACATCTATTCCATTGTTACAAACACCTCACTTTTAGGTGTTAACTTGGATTAGTCAACAGCTAGAGAACTGGAAATGTTGGAGTTTTGGATATTTCTATGGAGATGTTTCTAGAACAGATGGAGTAGACCAAGCATGAGAGATTGGTCCCCACATGGAGGAGCCCTTTCCATTGGTTGAGGTCCTGCATGGAACAGGAACAAGTTGAGCCTGTGGGTGGGATGTGCTCTTAATCCTATTCTTGATCAGGACTACAGGATTGACACAAGCCCCCCCCCCACCTCAGCAGTTTGAAGACTTTCACTAGGACAAAGCTTCTCTGAGCATCCCAACATGTCTGGCTTTCAGATGGCCCGTCAGGGCTTCTCAGCCTCTGTATGAGACAGGATTTATGAGAACTTGTTTGAGTACATACTCAGACGAGTTCTTTGACAAAAACGTAACATGAATGGCTGTGGGTCCAGGGCTCTACAGGATCTGCTCTCCCATCTGAAGCCTCATCGACACAATCTTCCATCTTCATGGCTAGTCAGGGGTCTGCAGATATTTATATATCTCCTGCCAATCTTCCCTATACATCTTTGACTAATAGGCTTTGGTACCAAGCATAATTCTAAAGGAACCAAGTTTTAACGCACTTCTGAAACTGGCTCTCTAATCCCATCAGACCTAAAATGTTAGTGATTCTAATCCCATAGTACACAGAACACACTGGTCGTTTTTGACATGAACTACTTAAGATACGCAAATTTAATGTATTTGACCATCAGATTTCAGACAAGATGAAACAGGACTCCTGGAAACTCCACGGATGCCTTTAAACATTTGTGGAAGGGAGCGGGAATATGATAGTTTTGAGAAATTGATGGAAGAGCTAGCTCAAGATTTGGTCTGCCGGGTCTGCATCAATAGCCCGAGAGCCAGGAGCACTCTACAGTCACAGAGCTAGAATTAGTTGAATCCAACAAGCCTGCTCGTTGTCCAAAACCTCATGAGCCAGACCCCCTCAATATCACATCTAGTATCTTGTGATTTTGATGGCATAAAACTCATTAAATGTTAATTAGGGAAACTATTTGAAATGCTTGGTTTTAAATTCCTTGGTAGATCACAGAAATTTAAAACTTGAAGGGTTTTAGTGCCACAGTGAGTATTCATTGGTTTACCTGAGAGTGCATTATTTTTTCCCCGTTTAACTGAGTTGTCAGGATTGGATGCTGCTGCCTGGGGTGGGCAGCTTTTCCTCAGTGTATGTCAGAGCTCCTTCCCCATGGAAAGACGGATTCGAGCAGGAGAACCAGGCTGGGACACTGAGAACTCAGTTCTCTTGGCATCTGACAGCCATTCCAAGGTCAAAGACCATTTTCCCAAATCCCTGTTAACTGGAGCCCTGTTCTCCATGCTGCTTCTCATTCAGGGACTGGCTGAGTCAGGTTGGCCTCTATTTCTGTACGAAGCAGCTGGGGAAGGAGTCCTGGTCCACCCCCCAAGTTCTGGGAAGCACAGCGTGTATCAGAGGGACACGGGGAGTGGTACCAAGATTAAGATGTTGAGGGAACTAGGTTTAAAGTCCACGAACCTGCGGTCACTGGGAGCTAGAGCTCTGATCAGGAGGTAAGAAATAGGTTTTTCCCCCCAGACTTTAGTGCTGACCCCACATGGAGGAATGAATTCCCACAGCAAAGGATAAGAAATAGGCAGAAATATAATTTGCCATTCACAGCCCAGCCCTTGGATTCCGAGTCAGTCTATTGTGATGACCAGGATGCTCAGGACTGTCACTATTTCATTTGAGCCAATTGCCCAAGGACAAGGACATACCAGAGGGTAACTAAAAAAAAAAAAAAGACATGAAGGTTCTTCATGGAAGACCCTCAGCAGCAAAAATTGTTTGCCCAACTCTTGGTCTGAAGGGCTTCTTCTTTGGCATGGAAAAATTGTAGGCGTGGCCCTGGATGCCCGGCTGCCTGCTCCAGGAGCTGCTTCTAGGAGCTACAGAGGCCGTCTCCACCTGAAGGCTCTCCTATTATAATCACACCCGAGCATTGTAGTCTCGTCTGAGATCTGTTGCCATCTTTCCAATGGCATCTTACAGGTGTCCCTCAGCCATCCTGTATGAACTAACATGTCTGGTTAAGTGATTGGTGATTCCAGTCTTGGGTCAGACTCACCAACTCTGCCAAAGTCATCGGGATTCTGCTGTGAGCATAGGGATCTGTTGGAATGAGAGTTTGGCAAGATTTTTTAATCGATTAAGGGCAAGCACGTGCCACTTTATGACATGCCTTCTCTCCCTTTCACATTTTTGCCAAAGGGACATTGACATAATGACAGGAAACTGTTAGTCATAATTGCCCCCCCCACCCCATACAATAACATCCAGTCATAAGTAGGTGTGACTTAGTTTAGGTCCAACATAGCTGTCAAGTTATATTCTCTAAACACTTGAAGGAAAGGTTAGAACAAATCAGAACATGTCTGGTGCCATAATTGAAAGTGGCATTGAGGCCATTGGGATGGTGAGACCCAAGAATCTAGCATAGACCACCACATCCAGTCCAGCTTCTATGGGAGTTGTATGGCGTTGGAGGCCAAGGGGCCCTGACGCTCAAGTGCCCAAACTTCAAGTTGTGTTGTCAACATAACTGGTCCTCGCATCATGAGACATGAGACCAGAGACATGAGGCTCTTGTGCCAAACTTCAACCTAGGAAGTACCCCCACTTATCTTACCCTGTTCAGTTCTGGATCCCCAACACCCTTTCCCCCAATCACAATCAGTAGTCATCCAGACACCGCTGGGATGCTCCAAGAGGAATTGGGACTAGTTCCCAGCTTGGGCAGAGTACCAACTCCCACAGGCCTACAGCCAGGGTTACTCTAGAGAATGCTACCCATTCTCACCAAGGTCTTGACCCCAGCTCAAGACCACAGACTATTTCCTGGTTCTAGAAGGGAAACTGTCATGCACTTGCCCTGCTCTAAAGAAAAAGTTGATCTACACAGGGTAGATCGTAAGAGGGCAATCCTCTTTACTTTGTCTTTCAAATAAATCTGTTACGTTTCCTTTCCTGTGGACTTTGAAGTCCAACATAAAAGTCCGTGGCATAGAATACTCAGTCAACAAGCAGAGTTGCCGCAATATCACTTTAGACCTTAACACTGACTAGGGTGGAGTTCCTGGTGGCTTTCCTCCAAGAAATAATTCTAAGCCACTTTGATATAAGCAATACCCAAGAAGACTCATCTTTAGGGCTTTATCCAGACCTTTGCTTGCTATATTCTGAGAGAATACTACCTTTGCCTCAATGAAAACAGATATTTCCTTTAGGGAAAGGGCTATGTGTCAAGTTTCATGTAAAAAAAAAAAAAAAAAGATTGGGAACAGCCTCTGTAACTTCTGGTTTCAGAGTCCCTTAAGTCAACCTAAACTTTCAGTCAGATTAAGGTCACAGGCAGAAGAGCAAAAGCCAATAGCAAGTGAGACTAGAGACCCAGCTGGCCAGGCTCCCTGCAGACACAGAAGGCTGGGTCAGCGTTGGCCTCATACCACAGCAGCTGGGTTCCTGAAGATACAAGAGGAAGTGCACTCTTCTTGCTTCCTGCCTGAAAATTGCCACCCCTGCTCCTAGATCATGCACAGCATGTGCCCTTGTGTGTTCACAGGAGCAAAGTCTTAATGTAGAGCTTCTAATAGCCTGGAGCAGGAGGCAAGAGGGGCCTAGGAGGATGGTCAGCTCCACCTGGCCACAGACAGCTGGACTCTGGCTCTCCCCCACCCTGCCTGCCTGCAAGCAGCCCGTCAAAGTGGGAGGGCAGGTGGTACCCCCAGCCCTAGGAGGGCCATCTGCTTCCTGTTGACCTGGGAGACTGGGAGATTCAAGACATTAGAGAAGTCCATCTCCAGCTGCTGCATGGCTTGGGATACAAGCTGAGGGAGTATTGCTCTCTGGTGAAAGAGGGGACTTACTGAACTTTAGTATTGGACAGACTCAAATTTGAGAGCGTTGAACAGAGAACAAGAAAGTACATTGGGGTCAAGCCTGCTATGGTGGTTGCAGCAGCCACAGCACTGGTTGGATGCAAAGGGGACATCTAGTATGGAAGAGCCTGTAGATGAAAAAAGCAACCTGAACTTAGCAAAATCAGAGGCTGCACAACACCCTGGTATTGAAAAGTGCCTTTTACTTCTCTTTTGTTTCAATTTCATTGATTTCCGCTCTGATTTTAATTATTTCTTGCCTTCTGCTACATTTGCTGTTGTTTTGCTCTTCCGTTTCTAGGGCTTTGAGATGAAGTGTGAGCTCATTTATTTGTTGGTTTTTTCTTTTTTTGAGGAATGACCTCCAGGCGATGAATTTCCCTCTTAAAACTGCTTTCATTGTGTCCCATAGATTCCGATATGTTGTGTCTGTATTTTCATTTATCTCTAAGAATTTTTTGATTTCCTCCTTTATGTCTTCTGTAACCCATTGATCATTCAGTAACATATTGTTCATTTTCCATGTGATGTAGGATTTTTCCTTCCTTCTTTTATCATTGATTTCCAGTTTCATTCCATTATGATCAGATAAAATGCATGGTATTATCTCCACCCCTGTATATTTACTGAGGGTTGCCCTATGGCATAATATATGGTCTATTTTTGAGAAGGATCCATGTGCTGCTGAGAAAAAAGTATATCCACTTGATGATGGTTGATATATTCTATATATGTCAGTTAAGTCTAGGTTATTGATTGTGATATTGAGTTCTATAGTTTCTTTATTCAACTTTTGTTTGGAGGATCTGTCCAATGGTGAGAGAGGTGTGTTGAAGTCACCCATAGTTATTGTGTTGTGGTCTATTTGATTCTTGAACTTGAGGAGAATTTGTTTTATGAATGTCGCAGCACCATTATTTGGTGCATAAATATTGATAATTGTTATGTCTTGTTGGTGAATGGTTCCTTTTAACAGTATATAATGTCCTTCCTTATCCCTTTTGATTAACTTAGTCTTGAAGTCGATTTTATTCGAAATGAGGATGGCCACCCCTGCTTGCTTACGAGGACCATGTGCGTGGTATATTTTTTCCCAACCTTTCACCTTCACCCTGTGTATGTCTTTTCCAATCAGATGTGTGTCCTGGAGGCAGCATATTGTTGGATTTGTTTTTTTAATCCGTGTTACCAGCCTATGTCGCTTTATTGGACAGTTTAAGCCATTAACGTTTAGAGTTACTATTGATATATGGTTTGTACTTCCAGCCATTTTTGATTATTTATCTTTTTTTTAATTTAGTTTGTTTTTCCATGATTAGCTTTCCCCCATGCCCTCTGTCTTTACTGATGCACTTCCCACTGACGGTTTTGATTATTGTTTTTCATTTCTTCCTCGTGTAGTGTTTTGCTCAAGATGCTTTGCAATGCTGGTTTTCTGGCTGCAAATTCTTTTAACTTTTGTTTATCATGAAAGATTTTTATTTCGTTGTCGTACCTGAAGCTTAATTTTGCTGGATACAAAATTCTTGGTTGGCATCCATTGTCTTTCAGTGTTTGAAATACGTTGTTCCAGGATCTTCTCGCTTTCAGCATCTGTGATGAAAAATCCGTTGTTAACCTTATTGGTTTACCCCTGAATGTAATCTGCCTCCTTCCTCTTGTAGCTTTTAATATTTTCTCGTTGTTCTGTATATTGGATATCTTCATAACAATGTGTCTTGGCGTTGGTCTACTGTGATTTTGTATGCTCGGTGTCCTGTATGCATCTACAATTTGTATATCCGTTTCCTTTTTTATTTCTGGAAAGTTTTCTATAATTATTATTTCATTCAGCAGGTTGCTCATTCCCTTGGTTTTAACCTCTGTACCTTCCTCTATCCCGATGACTCTTAAGTTTGGTTTTTTATGTTATCCCATATCTCTTGGATGTTTTTCTAGTGATTTTTTACCAGCCTTTCTGAGTTGGCTAGACTCTTTTCAAGATGATATATTTTGTCTTCATTATCTGACGTTCTGGCTTCTATTTGCTCCACTCTGTTAGTGATACTCTCATTTGAGTTTTTATTTTGGTTTATAGTTTCCTTTATTTCTAGAATTATTGTTTGATTTTTTTAATAATCTCTATCTCCTGATAAAGATGCTTAATTTCTTCTTTTATCTGTTTATGTAACTCATTTTCAATGTGTTCTTTCACTGTTTGAATTTGCTGTCTCATATCTTCTTTAAGGTTCCATTCCATCTGTCTAAGGTATTCCTTGAGTTCTTTATTTGACCATTTTTCTGATGTCTCTAGGTCCTCCTGAATATTTAGGCTGTCCTGAATTGTTTGTACTCCTTTTCTTCCTTGCTTTTTCATTCTGCTCATGTTACTTCTTGTTCTGTTTGACTGCTGAGTTACTGTTTACTCCTATAAATTTATTTGATGCTTGGGAGGAAAGGTATTAGAAGGGAAGGGAAGAAGTCACTAAAGAGAATGAGAGTAAGCGGGTAGAATTCAAGGAGGGGGAATAAGAAAATTGAAAAGACAAAAGAAAAAAATAGAAAAAAAAATTAAAAAAATAATAAAAATTAAAATTAAGATTAAAATTTAAAAAAATTAAAAAACAAAAAAATGAAAATGAAAAAGAAACCCAAATTTTTTTAAAAATTAATAAATGCAGTCTTAGAGTTTGATTAACTTCTCTTCCAGTAGGTGGAGCTGTGCCCACTGGGCCAAGCTTCTCCTCTCAATATGTGGGAACCAATCACTGTGTAGCAGCTCCTCCTCCCAGACTGGGCGGTTCTCCAATCCTGAGTGCCTAGGGCCTTCTCTTGTGTCTAGTCACATCCCCACTTTTCCTCAAGCCAGGCCCTGCTCACTGGTGACACTCACCACAATACTGGCTACACGCCAGGTCTGCTGCTCCCGGGAGCCCTGTTTTCATGAACGACTGGGCACACTCTCCCTGTTTGCCATTCCCTCAGACCCTAAGTTTGTAGACCTTAGGGCTGAGAACCCTCAGCAAATTTTGCTTGCCCTCCGGTAGCCACGCTCCCAGTAGCTGGTGCAAGAGACCTCAGTTGTCAGCACTGGTGGGAGCGGTAGCCGGGAGTTTCACACAGCGGGTCCCGTGCCACTCCCGATTCCCTCGGTCTGGCTATCGCGCTCACGGGAGAGCTGGGAGGGGCCCTTAAGGTTTCCCCGCTGTGTGGAGAGGGAAGGCAAGGGGATTACACACCTGTCACAGCTGGTTTCAATGAAGTTATCTCCTCCACCGCATTCTGGTGATGTCAGTTCTCTGCCATGGTGGTATCCCATGCAAATGGCAACAGTTTGTTCCCTTTGCCGGGTGACCAATGCAACGGGTGGGTCCTGACCGTCTCTCCCAAGCCCCATTTCAATCCTGTGGCCACTGCCTATGAAGGCTCGGTTGGCATTAACCTCTGTAGGATCAGAGGGGCCGACCATTTGTTTCAGCGGGATCGTTTAGTGCTGAGAAACAGCAATTTGTCTGCGAGAAGCAGGTGAACGGGAGCTTGAATTCAGCCGATCCGGGCTCAGTGTGTCTGCTTTTTACTTCTCAATTAGCAAGTGGAGAGTGGAAGCAGAAGCCATGTTTAGGCTGCCACCTTGTTCCAGCACATTTCTGGTACTCATCATCTAAGGTGGACATAGACCATGTGTGAAATGGACACAGAAGATTGTACCCAGGGTATTCAAGTCAGAAAAGACAGAGGAGTGCAACACGCTCTCCCTTTGAGTCTGGTGGCTCATGGGAGGAGCTGAGGAGGGCCGGGAAATGGATCATGCAGGTGTGACTACAACCCTCCACACACTCTGCTGCCCATGAATACACACTCCCCATGCTTAGTCCCTACCCCATGACGGGGATTCTTGAGAAGCTCCTAAGACCCAGGCTCCAAGCCCAGATGGGCATCTGCCTGGCCCCAGGAGTAGGTGATCTCTTCAGTGATGGCACCACCTGCTGAGAGCCACAGCTGAGTCAGAATGGCCCCTGGCATTTTGCCAATAGTATTGATTGACAGGCGAGGCATTACTATCTCCCTCGGCCTCTACTTTGCAGTTCTCAACGCTACTTTGGAGTTCTCGTGGGGATTCCCGGGGATTCCTGGAGAGTTCCCATTGGTTGGGGAAGTGCAGGAGGAGGGATTTCAGGAGGATATTTCTAGCTGCTGGTTCCTGGACGAGCCACATGGGGTTCGGGATAGTTCCCGGGGAGCGTGTGTGGAGTGTGCTGGTGGATTTCAGAAATAAAGTTTGTTCCTGCTTCAGTGGCTTGTGATTTGTGCCCAGTCAGACTGCAGCAACCACCCAATGAAGCCCTTGAGGCCCAGAGAGTTCCAGAAACTGAACACCCTTCATAGAACTGTGGGTGCCCTACCCTGGGGTGCATCCATATGGTATTGTCCAGACAGAATTTCATTTGACAGTTATTCCATGTTACTGGTGAGAAGGGAAACAGCTATTTCCACCAGCTTTATTTTGGGCCATTCCAGCTACCAGCTCAGCAAGCAACACAAGAAAGTGGCCAATACCACCCAGCCCTTGCTTTCTTGGTACATAGCACCAAAAATAGAACAGTTGGACACAGTCAATGCCATCTGTTCTTTTGGATTGTTTGAGACTCGGTGGAGACAGTTTCATTAAGAATCTTCTTTCCTTAGTGCCAGATGTGGTTCCTGGTTATTTATTGGTTTAACTGCTGTGCCCACCCTTCCTGTTTTAGTGCTAATTAGCATCTTAGGTGTTGTAGTAGGCTCCAGGTATTCAGATGCTGTATTGGACTTTGCTTTCATCATCATCCTTTCCCCTTTCCTGTGAGTGCTAGGGAGGGATCTAAGGAGAAACTAGGTTCACAGGGTAGGGATTCTGAACTAAAGCCACACAAAGACAGCAGACCTTCTCCAGTTAGCCACACTCCGACGTCCACTGTACTCTAATACAGAGAACAGGTGAGAGAAAACCTCCAACTGACAAGAGCCTCAAGTAGGCACGGCTGGAGGGGGTCTTGGGTCCCACCACTGGACACCCACTTCTATAGCAAGGATTAACAGAGGCTGTGGATACCACACCTAAAGAGGTCTCCATCTAGATCACTCTACGACGCTTTAGCAACAAGGCTATGTGCCCTACGAAGCCCCACACATGAGAGTGGAAAAGAAATCCATCCCAACAGATGCAGAAAACCCGTCACAGGACTATGATATGCACGAGGTAACTGGCTGCCTCCTCGAGGTCGTGATCCACCAGCAACTGACTCTTAAGATATTTCCATTTCATCCACTTTAGTATTTGAAAGAGAAATGGTCTCTGAATTCCAAGCACACAAAGCACAATTGAGTTAAGGAAGTTGGCACAGGATCTGAGTGCAAAGTCAATAAGGAGACAGATATTAAGAACCAAACAGGAATCTCAAACGAAAGACGGTGGTTAAGATATCCAATTGGAAGTCCAGAATAGACTATGATGAAGCCAGAATCTCAATTGGAAGACAAAGTGGCCATCCTTGAACATTCAGATAGTATTAGAGTATATAAGTATGACCAGAAGATTCAAGTAGTCTGGGACAACAGTAAGAATTTATAAATAGGATTTAAGTAATTGGAATTGAGTGTGGAAAGATGCAAGCTAATAGAATGAATAGCCTCTTCAGGGAAACAATATTTAAACCTCAAGCATGAGATTGACATCCAGGTACAGGAATCATTCAGAACCCCAGACAAAAAAGATTTAAAAACTCCATGAGACATTGTAGTTTAAGTTTTTCATTGATCCTGTCTTTTCAGAGTTTGATAAGCCCTTAACCCAATCGAAGACAACCCAGATGAAGTTGGAAGTGAAAAAGGAGATCGACACAGATGTTACAAAAATCCAGAGAGTTATGGACTGTTTTGAAAGCAGACTAACTAGTTGGAAAACCTGGAAGATGTAGATCTTGCTCCAAAGATTTATCAAGAGGAAATAGCCTAAGCAGGACTAGTAACTAGCGATGTGATAGAAGCAGTTAACAACAGGCTACCAATAAAGCAGCCCAGGATCAGATGGATTCTCAGCTGAATTCCAGACATTTAAAAAATGAATGCCAATATCCCTCAACTTATTCCACAAGATAGAAAGTGGAACATTTACAGATCCATTCTAGGAATCCAGCGTCACTCTATCTACAACTTGATAAGGAACCATCAAGAACTGCAGACTGATATTCCTGATGAACACAGATACAAAAATCCTTAATATATTCGCCAGTTATATTCAACAGATTAATATCATACAACATGACCAGCTTGCTTTAATCCCATGGATACAGAGATGGTTTAACATGCATGTCAATAGTTCATCACGTTAAGTAGAGTTAAGGACAAAAGTTAGCGATGGAAAGAAAGTCTTTGACAATTCGACATTCATAATGGAGTTGCTGAAGAACATAGGGATAGGAGCTACCACATCATAAAGATTATGACAAACTCAAGGCCTTGGTGTTTGTCATAGTGACTGGGGAAAATGAAGCATTTCCTTTAAAATCTGGAAGGCAAGAATGTCTACTCCATTCCTGTTCAATACAGTACTAGAAATACTTGCCAGAGAAACGAGGAGAGGGAAGGAGATAAACAGAGTAGGAGAGGAAGCAGTCAGATTCAGTTTGCAGGTATGATTCTGTATTCAGAAGATCCAAAAAAAAAAAAAAAACTACCAGAAGACTGCTAGAGCTAATGTATTCAGCAAGATATCAGAGATACCTGAGACCCTGGTCATCCGGTTTAAAATTCAACTCAAAAAAAAAAAAAAAAAAAAAAAAAGGATCAGAGACCTAGGATTTAGACCATAAACTACCCAAGTCCTAGAAAATGTAGGGTCAGTACTCCAGCACATGGGCAGAGGCACCGAGTTTCCTCAATAGGACCCCTAAAACTCTTGCCATTATTTCCCGAGCTAGCAGCATGCCGTCAAGTTAGAAAACTTCTGCACAGCAAACAATGTTGAGAGAATCTTCAGAATGGAAGTCTTTCCTAGTTACTTTTATGGTACCAGGAATTGAACCCCGAGGTGCCTAACCCCCGAGCTACATCCCAAGCCCTTAGTTTTTGACACAGGATCTCGTTAAGTTGCCCGGGGCCTTGCCAAGTCTCTGAGGCTGGCTTTGAGCTTGAGATCCTCCTGCGTCAGCTCTTACTCTTGTGATGGAGGATTCACATCCACGATCAATAGAGAACTCAAAACTTCACACCAGAAATAACGACCCAAACCAAGTCTCGTATGGTATTAGGAAGTACTTGAAGACCAGTCACATTACGTTTTAGAGGATGTAGTGGCCAGCTTGAAGCTGTTCCTTCTGTGGTGGGGGATGTAGCTCAGCGTTAGAGCACTTGCCTAGCAGGCATGAGGCCCTGGGTTTAATTCCCAGCTCACAGGGCTCCTCCACGACCAGATTTTGCATAGTTTGAGAAGGAACACACATCCTTTTGCCTTGGGATAACACTCTTGGGCTGGAGTGTCCCACAGGTGTTGTAAGCACAATCAAGTGAAAGACAAAGGTAACTAGCATTGAATGTTTTGACAGACAACTACTTTCGACTAAGAAATTCAACTGAGGAAAACCGCACAGTAGTAGTATTTTGGTTTATCAGCTTCTGCCTTCAAGGCACATATGGTCCCATGTCTTAGAAGAGACCCCCCACTTATAACCAGATGCTTCAGTGGCCCCAGTATCTCCCCTTGTGAGCCTTACACCCAAAACCGAGGGACACCTAGATAAGGTGGTGCATGCCAGTGACACAGGAGGCTGAGGCAGGAGGATCGCAGGTTCGAGGCCAGCCTTGGTGATTTAACAAGACACTAAGAAACTTGAGAAAGTTAAGAGGGCCGAGATGTGGCTCCGTGGTAAAGCGCCTCTGGGTTCAATCCCCTGTACCTCTGCTCCCCAAAGCCAAACCACAAACCCCAAAAAGGTAGTTTCCTGGCTAGTGCTGCATCTTGTTACACCATCCTTGTTCTAGGACTGAGCATTGAGGACGTGGTTAGCCAAGGATCAGAGCTGGTTAGTGAAGCAGTAGAACTAGTCGGTTCCTGCAGCTGGTGAAGAGCAGGCCCGGTCTGGCCTGGCTCGAGCTTCTCGGCACAACAGAGCTAGACCTGGACCTTGAGAGGAGCATCATTTGGAAGTGAAAAAGCTAAAATGCAGGTCTCCAGGAAGGCCAAATGGAACCTTTCTTCCCAGATGGCTCGTTCTTAACAGTGCACGTTCACGTCTTGGATTTTTAGGGGAAAAAAAAGAGCAGACAACTTCAAGGTCACAGCTCATTAAAAATTTTCTTGCTATCAGCCTCAAAGTTTGAGAATGGAGGCTGCAAGCCTCCACAGGGAAACCTGGGGAGGAACACATGGACCCCCCCCCACCCTACCTTTAAAGCAAAGCCAGAAAATTTGGAGAACACCAGGCAGCCAATCGAGACCATCTGCCTTTCACGAGAACCAGTGACGGGCAAATACAGAAGAACTGGGGGAGGGCAGACATGCCAGTTTAAGGAGAGACATCGGAAGATGACCCAGCTCCCCATAGCCCTGACCTGCCTTACTGAGGTGCCTGGGTCAGCTTTGATTAGCAGCAGTTTGCATGCCCAAATGCCAGGTGACCAGATGCCAGCAAGTCACCTTCCTATGAAAGTCCTGAGAACATTCCCGTCGTGGCCCAGGAGGCCAGATCTGGACATCATTAGAATCGACCCTCCCACGAGTCTAGAAAGGGTCTTTGCTTCTATATTATTCTGGTAGCTTCTACTGTGGTTTCATGAGTATGGGGTTCCCCTACCAACGAAGATTTAATAAGACCTTCCCCCTCAGAGGTGGTAGAGTTCAGAAATTCGTAACCTGACAACTTACAGGTTTGAACGAGTCAAAGAAATTGAGAAGTTAGGCATTGCATTCTTAGGCCACGTCCCTGGAAGTTCTGAGAACAGGATTGTGTTGTGCAGTGGCTCCTCCACCTGGGCAGGGGTGACCTGCCCCTCGCCTGAAGCAGCTGCTGCAGCCCTGAAGACGGAGCCCTCACTGACCTCCTGGGCCAGGATCCCAGCTCAGCTTGGGGAAGAAGAGAACAGTTGTCCTCGGAGGCCTGTGGCCCAGAGGGCCAGGCTCTATGCTGACACGGAAGTCTGGGGTCAGCTTGGGCTGCACGGGCCTGGGTTCCCAGAGATACAGGAGCAAGGAGACTTCCTTACTTCCAGACTGCAGATTTCCACCCCTGCTCCTAGAGAGCAGCATGTGCCCCTGACATGTTCCCATAAGCAAAGACTTAATGCGGAGATGTGAACGGCCAGGAGCCCTAGGCAAGGGGGACAGAGGGAGTGGAGGGAGAGCCTGACCATCCCCCTACAGTCAGCTCCAGCAGGCCATGGACAACGGAACCTGGTACTACCTACACCCTGCTGGCAGAGTCTGCCATTCCAGGTGGAGAAAGCTGGGGACCGACACTCATCCCAGTTAATCAGATGAGAAGCTTCTACGTTCAGACTAAGTATCTGAAAGCAGAAGGGGCTATTCTCTTGCCCTTCCAAAAACATAGGTCTTGGAATATATAAAATATTCTTCAAAGTGTTAACAAGATACCTTTGTGGTTTGACAATGGGTTAAAACCCCAGGGCGCTCTGCCAGTATTATAATCCACTGGTAGCCATTCCCCGGGTTTCCCAGTTATAAGTATGTAATTTGGGGCTGGGGGTGTGGCTCGGGGGCAGAGCCCTTGCCTAGCACATGTGAGGTACTGGGATGGATTCCCAGCACCACATGTAAAGGTCGTTCGATAATTAAAAAGTCAAGAAAGTGGGCACAATACTTTGATTTTTAAGTGTGTACAGTTTTTCATTGAGCATATTTAGGGCGAGTGAAGGTTGTCAATTTCCAAGTGGGTTGTTCCTTTTCTTTTGGGCTCATTTAGAAAAACTGATGCTATGATTGACATGTCAGAGTGACGTGTTCGGAATGTGATCAGCTGCTGGGCTCAATTTTTAGTGTTGTGTACTTGATAGTGCTGTGAGCCTTAGAAGTGATCCGTGGGTCACTTTTATGTTGTGCCGGCAGTTTCTGCCATGGTTTCATTGTGGGTGATGTATGCACTGAAAAGAGTGCTAGAATTCAGAAGTTTGGAACCATCCTGATGGCTTGGAGGCTTGCACAGCCATCCTCAGTAAGTGCTAAGAGGACAGGAAGCTCCTGGCACAGGCTATTTCCATGGTCTCAAAGCCCTCTCCAACCCTGCCACCATTAGTGGTCAGATTTTTAGTACCCTGTGTCCACAGAGAAGCCCAGCTCATCTTTGGGCCATTATTCTTGCTGAAGGTCATGGAAATAGGGTGCCAAGTCAGCTTCAAGCTTTGCAAGGCAGTTACTGGTGGTATTGGGTTCACTAGGCCCCAAGATGACTGCAGAAAGACTTTGAGAAACCGAGTCATACTGAAAAATAGACTGATCAGAAGCAGTCTTCTTACACCTTAACCAATTTAAGTTCTAGAAAATTCCAGAGGCTATGAACCCTAAGGAATGGTAACCTTAGTCTGAACCAATTTCTCTTCCTGCTCAGTGTGGCCTGTTCTTTGGTTCCCCATATTGGCATCTGGGGCAAAATCTCTGCCCTTCCAAATCTCAGTTTCCTGTACAAGGTACACTTCCTCAGATGATCTTCTTTGGGACACAGCAGCATTTTTTCTTAATAAGTTTTTCCAGGGTTTAACAAGGGAAAAAGTGAATGAAGAGGAACAAAGTCAAAGTTTAAGGATTGAAGTCCCTTCACTCCAACTCACTGATAACCACAGAGCACGATCCCCACGAAGGGGGTCCAGTTCGGATTGCCCTGTGCAAGCTCAGTGCTCTGCCTTCCTCAGGAGGATCCCCAGGCTCCTCCATGGAGCTGGGAGAACTAGAAAGAGGAAGCCCAGGCACCTGCATTGGCAGCCCACCCATGCTGTAAGGTGGGCCCTAGAACAGATGCGGTTCCTTCTCTCTATTCTCACCGTCTTCATTCCAAATATTCTCAGCCTTCGAGATCCTATGCCAGATGAATGGTCAAGGAGGGAAGCTGAGCTTTGGCTGTCCTACAATGACTTGCCCCAGTGTCATTAGGTGACATTTGGGGTCTCCACCCAGATAGTGGCAAAAGCCCAGGGAAACTTGTGACCTTTGCCTGACGACGTGAGAAAGGGGAAGCAGGGCTCTCAATGGGGGAGGAACCGTCCCTTCTGGTACTGGAGGCATCTCCCCTCCTAGGATTCTGTGGGCAAAGGACAACCACTTGTCTGGAATGCTGGTCATTTGGTCAAGTGGGTACACACAGGACCTGAACCCACAAGAACCTGACACCTTCAGGAATGAGTACTGAGGACAGTGGGGCAAGGGCCATGCTACCTAGCAAGGCCACATCAATGTCATGCCCAGAAGCAAAGCCCTAGGTGACTATCCCTAGTTCTATCCCTTGTCCATCTGAGGCAGTTTTCAGGAAAAAAAGACCCATGGTCCAGAAAGCCATGAGCCATGAGCAGTCATCTTAGTTGTATGATGAGCCTTGGTCACCCATGCACCCAAGTTTGGTGAGAGATCTGGTTTCTGGCCCCAAGGAGTCCATGAACTCACTCAGATGTGAGGTTCTCATACAGAGGCAGGCAGCCATGGACAGGTGGTGCAGGTGTAGCACCATCAGTTCTGGGCCCGAGCAGGAAAGGGACACCCAGCCCTCCCTTCATGGGGGCTTATACACAGGAAGCACCTGAGGACTTTTAGGAAGAAATTCTAAGGACATAGCTCCATGTAGTTTTGGACCCTGAAGTGTTCCCACAGGTTTGTGCCACTGCAACGTCTTCCCCTAAGTGCCAAGTCCTAAAGTCCCTTCAGGTGTAGTTAAGGGAGACAAGGTCAATCCTATGACTGAAGACAGGTCAGCAACCTCTGTTTGGCTGGAATCCGGAAGTCACTCTCTCAGTGGACACAGTATTAGGATTGAAGTTGCCTGTCATTCTCTGATGCGATTGCAGATTCTAGGGGACAGGATGACACTTCTTGGAACTAAAGATGGAATGACGCTGGTGGAGCACAATAAGGGCCACGCAACTTTGGAAAGACAGGCTGGCCATTTCCCTGGCTCATCCACAGAACTCATCAGAATGACCAGTCATCTCAGATGCCTTCACCTTGCCATGATTGACATGAACACTGTTAACAGGGGCTGCCCTTTGGGAATTCTTGTGAAATCATTGGAGAGCATGGTGGTCAGATCCCTCCTGTTAGGCACAATTATGAAAGTGTGGTCTACAGTATGGCAGACACTTATTCTGTAGGAACTTGAGAATAGCTGACTAAAAAATCTCTTCTTTGAGAATATGGCTCCCTTACATAGACAAAGCTCCAATATCTGGAACCCCACATCATTTGGGGGTAATGACCTCAACCACCACCCACATCTTTACTAAGTATTTCTAGTAAACATACACAGTATGTTCGATAGGAGTCCAAGTCTGTCAATAAAGTTAAGGTGACCTTGACCATAGTTTGTCCAAAGAATGCAGGAAGAATATCTGCTCATAATCAACAGGGTTAGTGCCTGTTTGAAGAGGCTCTTGTTGTCTAGACAGGTGAAAAGGGTTATGTCAGTAACCGTCTAAAGTCTGATTTCTAGAAGTCTGGAAGGAAAACTCAGGAATTCCCTTGGTAAGTATGGAATGTATTTATAACATCTGATGGGTGCGCAATACCCAAGGTTCAGATTCTACAGTTGAAATAGAAAGTCACTTTCAGGGATCTCAAACCTTTACCCCACATGAATCACAAGTCAAGGAGTCGACCCTTTACAGAAGATAGGCCGTTGGACTTAAGTGAGGAGCAATCTCGGCATCCTCAGAGGCGGAACACCATGGCTCATGCTTCAACATGTGACCCCAGACAAAGTGACCGCCACTTTCCTCACACTCTTGCCAAGTATCCAAGCAGAGTGGAATCAGAAGGAACCAAATACAGAGTCCAGGTTGTCTTATAGGATACCCTCCATTCTGGATGAGCCCGTCTAGAAAACTTGACGGCCACATGGTTTTGTAGGGTTAGACCATGGATGTCCAAAAACCAGCATAAGCTGCAACCCACAGATTTATACAAGCCCCCTGCCAGTAGTTCTCCCTGTCCCATGGCCCTGACCTGTACATCATGTCCACTGGATTCAAGAATAATCATCTTGTTGCAAGAATTCTCTGTTAGTGGTCAAGAACTCGTTACCCTCTGTAGAACTGCATGCTTTTTTGCTAACATGAGCATATTTAAGTATTAGTTCAAAATTTTCCTAAGCCTGAATTTATACAGGGTTTCTGAACATTCAGTATCAGTTCTGTTAAGATGTCAGTGGTAATGACATGGACTTCTCTTCCTGTTGGATAGGGGACTTGACATCAGGACAGTGTTGATACCAGCAAGGCATCTGCCCTGTGGCTAGGAGGCTCCACAGAGCTTGTGCACAAGTATGTTAGGGCGAAGGAGAACTGCCCCAGAAACAACAGGGCCCAGGGGAACACACCCAAGGGACCCAGTGGGAGCCCCACCCTCTCAGAGGTCTGGATTTACAGAGTTGCTAAATAATTCCTGACTTGAGATCCAAGTTTAGGGTTTTTCGGGATAGTTAAGTTGTGGGGAGAGCCGTCCTAAACCTGCTCCAGCTTCTCTTCACGGACTTTGGAGGTTCAGTTTTCAGCATTGACATCAAGCAGATACCGTCCTGAGCCTCTACATCCCTCTGCTCAGAGGCCAAGTGTCGTTGTTCCCTGTCCTTTATTGGGGACACTTCTAAGGAGATCAAGAGTTAATGGGCAGAGAGGAGTGACGGGAAGGGAGTGTAATGAGGGAAAAATCATCATTGCTCCTACTTCGAGTACACTCAAGTTAGGGTCCTCATAACTAGGGTACAGCTTTGGCAGTTCTGGAAGACATTGCTGGCCCTTCTCAAACCTTCCCAGGCTCCTATGGAGGAGCAGGAGAACTGGAAAGAAACAGGAGAAGTACGCTCTCTGACAGGTTCTCCATGTCAGAAGACCATCATTAATGTAGCTCTTCCTACGTCAAAGTCTTTTATGGTCAAAGTTTTTTTGAACAAAGAGTCAACTGTAACCAAGTAAAACTCAGCACCCAAGGGTGGTAGGTGACCTTTGTCTTGTAACGAAAGAAAATATACATGTGCTTCAAGTGTCATTACCTGCCTTTCATGGGCTTACTCCAAACAAGATCCAGAGGTGTGGGGTGACCTTGGAGGTAGGACAGGGGTCAGAGGTCTCCTTCAATGAGGTCAGGAAACCCATTTGAGCCTTGGAGACTTTCCCACACCATTTCCCCCTCTACATTAAGAGCAATCCTTCCACGTCAGGTTACCCCACGCATAGACTTCAGAATCTTGGTGAACACTATTTTGGTGGTCTGTGGCACTTAAGGCTTGAGCTCATGAGAAGTTGACATCTCCCATCATCTCCAAAGATGACAGGACAGATCATCCAGCAAGAACAGAAGCCAAGTCTCAGAGGTCTCGGCTCTATCGAAACTAACATGATATTGAACTCAGGGGCACTTGACCAGAGCCACATCCCCAGCCATTTTATTTAGAGATGGGGTCTCACCAAGTTGCTTAGTGCCTCACTTTTGCTGAGGCTGGTTTTGAACTCCCGACCCTCCCTCAGCCTCCCAAGCTGCTGGGATCACAGACATGCACCAGCAGGCCTGGCCCAAGATTCTCAAGAGTGGCTTCTTCCAGTGTTAAGCTAATGGTCCAGAAGTCCAGGAGACCCAGGCAAACCCCACTCCTTGTCTACAGGCAAATGTCAAGTGTTTTCCATGAACCTTTGTCATTCTAGGAAAGTTTCCAGCCTCTGGGGTCAATAGGAAGTTACTAGGCTTTAAGATCAGCATGCAGAATGAGGCAAGTGTGACCAAGTAGTAACACATCCACTAGACCCCAATTAAGTCAGTCAAAGACTCAGGTTTGCCTCTGGTTGCCGAGAAGTGGCAAGGCCACACCTAGTGCTGCATTGTCACCAAGGAGAGTCAGCTTGTGCTCTTGAGCGGATAGTCAAGCACCTTCCCGAGATTTGATGTCACCAAGACATGTTTTTGTCCAACTGGGGACTTGGTCCTGCCCACACAGGTGATTCAACAAAAGACCAGTTTCAAGTTGGTGGGGGAGGGCAAAGTTGATGACCATCACATCCAGATCATTCCACTGAGATTTTAGACTCTCCCCTGGTGCACATGCATAGGCAGACACCAGGTGACTCATCAGCTCACTTATATCCAAGGTGATACTAAAGCCTGAGGTCGGAGAGATCAATAAAGAAATAGTAGCTAAGATACCTAGGGTTGGTAAATCCAGTGATCAAGTCACTGGAGGTAGCCAGGAGAGAAACTCATCTCACTGAACAGTTCCCATCTTTGTCCCCAAAAGACCTTGAATGGATGCCATCTGTGGGCTAAGAACCGAGGGACCTTGACAGTAGAAAATCTGCCATTTTATTCCATTCTAGCAGAACTGAGCCTCCCTAGCAGGTGGTGAGCCGTTGTCCAAAGTGGTAAGAAAATTCTTTGGAGGAAGTTCCTAGTCTTGAAGAAACACCTCTGGTTCAATCAGAAGTGACTGTCACCACCATTCCATATGCTTAGTTTAGTTAAAAATAACTCAGGTCCTGGAGGAGTGAATCCAACCAGTGCTCATGGTTTCAAAATATACCCCTACTGAGAAGGGGCCAAAGACATTTAAACCAGAGGCCAGTTATGGGATGGAGGAGGAGAAACCCAAAGCATGGACAGTTATTCCAGAAAGTGAGAAGGCACCCCAGAGGCACAGGGTGATGGGAGCCAGGCTAGAGATATTTCTGGAAAGGGAAAGAGAAATGCTTAGCAAGGTCTGAGTCTGATACGAAGCGGGAGGGGAGACACTGAGGAGTCCCTTAAGGAGGGTACACAAGGGAGAATTAGAAGTGACTAAATGACTCAGAGAAGAGTCAGGGCAACCTCAGGGAAGTCAGGAGGAGGGTGGAGACTGTTGGTAAAGATTGGTGATAAAGACTGGTGGGCGGTGGGTGGGGAGGACGAGAGGTGGCTCATCCACTCCTGCTCGTTACAGCCCGTGTGGGTGAGATGTGATGCCATTGATAAGGTCCTGTTTTATTCCTCGACAGATGTCCGACTTTGCAGGTCTCAATGAGGAAGAGACTTGGCTTCATTTTGGGGGGAAATCTTGTCATTTGAGAAAGCAAGGCAACCTTCCCCTTGTCTGAAGTGGCTTGAGATAAGCCTCCGAAATATCCTTCCAGGGTCAGCCAGTTTGGGCAGCTGAACAGAAGGGCTGGTGGCCACAGCAGCATCCATGGCCAGTGGCTTAAGCTGCTTCATGGGCTGTTACCTTCAAGTGCAGCATCAAGCCCAGGGGCATTCCTGCAGGGAGAGCAGGCATGGCGGGGAGGAGGGGGGACACAACAGAGACTGGATCAGATCACTGCCTCTCCCCACCCAGGACACCTGAGCCAACTTCAGACAAGTCCTGGAACTATCCCAAGAATCCCCTCAGCAGCAGCTCCACGTAAGGAGCCCCAGGGTCCAGAAATCCAGGAAACCAGGCAAATTCCATACCAGAGAGACTTTGAGTAAGCTTTTCCACAAACCCCTGGTCAAGTTCAAGGAAAGGCCTGGGCTAGCCTTGAGGTTAAGAACTTCACACCACTGAGATCCCCAGAACAAGTGCAGAATGAAGGAGGTGACTGGGGTGTCCACACGGCTCTGAGCTCAAGTCGGACAAGGGACTTTCAGATATAGCTTTAGATGCTATGAGTGACAGGGCCAACATCCCCAGTGGCACTGTCCAAGATCTTAAACTGTCGGTCCCTCTGCATACCCTTTCAGCATAGGCATGCACACTAACGTCAGCCAGCCCAACCTGGTCACCCAGGCTACTCCAGGGGCTTTGGATGGGGGGCCACACAGACCAGCACTAAGCACAGCCCAAGTTTGGGAAACCCAACACATGAAGTCACTTGATTGCACAAGGTGGTGGCTGAAGAGAAACTGCTCTTCCACCTGAACATCTGTCTTCAACTCCTTGAGACCTCTAGTAGAGGCATCAGCCAAGGGACTGGATTATCCACGAACTGGATTAAGGGGCATTCCTCACCATTGACCAGCAGTTTCCTAAAGCTCACCTGGAAAGTGAGTGGAATGGACTGTCGGGATGTGGCAAGGAATCCAGGATTGAATTCCCCTCATTAGAGCCATCAGTCCCATTTTAACTACTAGAGTTCCACCTGCTGTGTGGTTTCTTCCAAAAATGTAGATCCTGGGGCAGTGAACACACTCAGTTCCCATATGATTCCAAGTGGGCTCTCCAGGGAGGCCAGTTGTGGCTTTGAAGCAGGTAAAGTCCAAGGTGAGCCTTAGAAACATTGTTGCCAAGAGCAAGGGAGGACATAAGCAATGGTGGGCGACTGGTCAACTTGACAGGGCTCTTGGAGAAACCAGAAGAGCCACAGAAGTGATCGTCTAATGTTCAAAACCCACGGGCAGTGTTGTTATTGCCTGGATTCAGAGAAGGGTTAACGAAGGACTGGGGGAGGATATATTAAATGTCTTGCCTGATTAAATGTCAGGCAAGACATTTAATATATCAAACATTCATCCCACAGGAGGGTCACAAAGAGGTATCACCTCTGTGGGTAGATGTTCATCCAAGTCCAACCTTTGCCTCGCCAAGTGACACTTCCCCTGTCCCTCTAGATGATACCATGATGCACCCGCCAGCTGAATGGGTTCTTGCCAATGAGACTTGAATGGGAAAAACCAAAGGGGGGAAGCACAGGGGTTGGGCTAGTTTAGTCTTCAAGGTCCTTCTGCCCATTTGCCTTGGGTAGACTAAGAGGTGACCAAGGTGAAGACCCCACTAGAAATCAGGTGTCCCCCTTAAGTCAGATCCACATGGAAGGGTTACAATGTAGGGGACAGACAGGGGATGTGTGCTGTGTGGTCCCCTTGACCATGGAACAAGGACAGTTTCAGATGTGGTGCCATCGCAGGGCTGAGGGGCCTGTCTTTGCTATCTACTTGCCTTAGTTGAGAAGAAATCCAGGGAAACCCCGAGTCTCCTCTTTAGCCAAGGGGGAAGACCAGGGTGCCTTCTGCCTCCACCAGACCTGCTTGGTACAGACACAGCCCAGTTAGGCCTGGGTTGATGGGAACACGTGGGATGAGAGCAGGAAGGTGGGCTGGTGCCCCTAGGAAGAGGGGAGGAGTCACATCCTCTCCAGGGAGGTTTGAGAAAGCACGTGTAGGACGTCATGTGCCATGGTCAAGATAACTAATTCCTAGCCTTGACATGGGGCCATTAAAAAGTGTCATCATGGTTGGCCAGCAGCCAGACTTTGGGGAGTCCAGACGCAGAACTCCATGAGCCACTGGGGCTGCCACATGAGCGCAGGTATCCATGGTTGCACCATATAGCAGGACCCTGACCCTCCTCCAAAAAAAAAAAAAAAAAAAAAGCATGCTAGCAGGAGAGCTGTAGTTGCTCCAGAGAAGTCCCATCTTCACAGGTGGCACATGCTCCTGGCCCAACAGAACCTCACTGGTTTAGAGGTTGGGAGGCAATGGCCACTTTGGCTCTAGAAAGACAGACCAACTTTCAGTCCAGTCTTACTGGGTGTGGTCCACAGCACTGGTCTGGATTCAAGCTAAGACCCAAGCCAAGCTAACGCAGAGCCTGGATTCCATCTTGATACTCTACAAAAATCGAGTCACAAGCCCTTGAAGACACCATGGTGGATGGCATTTCTCTTGGGCTAGGACCACAGAGGCACTCATTTCTTACACCTTTCAAAAAGTGACAATGTTCTGCACCAGCTGTGAGCAGTAACGCTCCTCTGCCTGGCCCAGAGTCTCCAACTGGTGTTTTTTGACTAAAAAAATCCAAACCATAGGGAGCAGGAAATCGAGGTGGGGAGGAAAGCATCTGGTTATTTAGGGGTGTTTAAGCAAAGATTGGTGTCTGCCTCCAACACATCCTTTATAGGGTTCAGCCTAAGAACCCCCTAACTACACTTTAACTTTCTACTGTCTATTTTTATGCAATCTTGGGCGGTCAGGAACAATGGGGGGGACAGCTTTGGACACTGAACTAGGAACTTTGCCAAGGAAAGCAGAGTCAAGGAATAACCCAGAAGGGTCCTACTTTGTAGTATCCTACTTCAAGTCCCCAAGTGCTCAGTTCGACAGATCTGTGCTGGGTGTTTCTAGGGTTAGGTCCCCATGTTATGGGGAGACCAGGAGTTAGGCACCGAGATGTGGCTGGCTTCTGTTTAGGCCATTTCCTTTTCCATTCCACATCTGTATTTCTACCCCTTTTCTGGCTAAAGTGAGTTTCCAGAGTCACCTTCTCATTTTGGTGTGTGTCATGAACATCGCTACATCTGGGTGGATGTCCTGAGCCCCCCATTCAAATTTAGAGACGGGCGTTTTGCTCCATAGTCATTGTGTGGGGGGAGGGGGAGAGTGAACAGTCAAGGTCATCATGGTTAGCAACTGAGCTGACTCCATACAGGTGTCACAGGATATGGAGGATCAAGCTCAGGGCCTGGTCAGCTGGTGGACAAGATAAAGGTTCAGTGTCCACCGATCTGCCGCATGTTCTAGGCCATGAGAACAAGAGCTCGGCCCTAGCTCTATTGGCATTTTAGAGGTTGGTGTTGTAGACTTGGATTCCTGGCCCCATTTTGGTGGCCAGCACAGACCACCTGAATTCTGAATGCTTGTCCCTTGGAAGCCGATCAAGTCAAGGCATTATTTGATCTCTTCCTGGTCCCAGCTGATGCTGGACAGCCCAGGAGCTTTCCCAGGGGATCAGAATGGGCCCAGAAAAAGGCATGGACACTATGGCCCGGTTCATCCTCTCCCAGCTGCCTCATTCCACTGGAAGCCTGTTCATCGGGGGTTCAAATGGCCACGGTCATGGTTTGTGTTCTCCTTAAGTTACATGTATTCAGGGACCAGGTGCAAAGCCCAATGTGGACCATGGAAATGAAGGTGGCAGCATCATTGTCACCCAAGATGCTGGAGTGATCAGAGCTCAAAGAGAGGGGCTGTCCCCAGGGGGACTAGGAAAGTCGATACGTCACTTGTTCAACAATGGCATGACCTCAGCCATTAGGTCACAGAGCATCTTTGGTTTCCCTCATAGCACATCCCCAGATGAGAACGCACGGCAGAGGGACCCGCGGGGCTACGCTTTAGGAGAAGAAGAGACACAAGGACAGAAGCCGGAAGCACAAGCGCTCCTCTAAGATTTCCTTGCACCCAGTAACGCCTTTCTTGCGAAGGGACTGGGGCGGGGGGACTGGAGGCTTATTTCCTGCTCACTAGCAGGGTTATCCAGAGCTCACACGTGTGCCACAGCAAATGTCTTAGCCTGTGCCCTTTCCCAGGATGTCCAGCCCCTATACAGCTGTAGTCAGGGCAGTGGCATCTCTAGCCAAGGTTCTGTCGTGTGTCACCTTTCAGTCTTAATTCACGTGACCCCTTCCTCAGCACGGCCTGTGTTCTTACATGAGAAGATCATTCCAAAAGGCACTTTCCCAAGCTTCACCGCCAACAAGGACCCGTAGGACCTTAGTCCAACTCTGGACAACTCTGACTGGCAGAATCAACAGCCCCTTACAAGTATATGTGGTCCTTGACCCCCCAACACAGTTGAACCAACTCGGCTTAGGACATGTTAAGAGGATTTGGTCACCTCAGTCCTACCAATATGAGTGTGACCAAACCATTCACTAGGAACTTGAAGAAACAGCCATGACTGTCATAGCACCAAGCTTCTAAATGCCACCTGATCACCACCTTAACTAGGACCCGAAGCAATGTTGGAAGTACTGGCCCTTCCTGACCAGTATATTCTGCTTTCTGGGACAGAGCTTACTCTTAAAGACAAATGCCACAGGTACTAGTGCCTAGGCGGGCCACAAGAGGGCCACCTGACTAACATCAGGCTTCCAATGCAAAGAGGCAGCTCTAAGTCGTAGAGCACAGGTGAAGGATGGGGCAAGTTAACACTCTGGTTGCTGTACAGCTCACAAGGCCACTGAGCAAGGACTTAGCCACCACTAATCCCCCCACAGCTCAGCACAGAAGAAGAAGGAATGAGAATGGAAGGGGTTGGGGGAAATGGGTGCAAAGGAGAATACCACCTTCCAGTTGGCACCCACACTTGGGCTCTTTGGCCATACAGTGGACAAAGGATCTGTGGCCTTAAGGATCCAGCTGTAGGATGTGACTAGGAGCTAGGGGGAGGGGTGAGAACCTCTGCCCAGGGTGTGTTCTTCTAAAATGGGAGGCAAGATTTTTTTCCTCCAAGTCAGGAGCTCTCAATCAGTAAGACAGCTCAGCTGCTGATTAGCACTTGTAAACCAAGATGGGGAAGTAGAGTGCTGTCCCATCCTCTTATCACCCAGCTGAGGGGACAGCAGGGGATTGAATGTGAGCCCCGCAAGATGGAAAATGTCCCTGAATTCAGGGGCCAAATGCATGTTCACCTGAAGTTCCAGGCATCTTGTTCATGGTTGGCAGGAGGCAAGAAGTAAGTATTTGAATCAAGACAGGTAAAGAAGCTCGCTTCTGTTTACATGTGGGAGAGAAACAAGCCCCCAGCTGGATTTGCAGTCAAGCCTCAGAAATGGGTCTGCATTGAAGGCATAGGAAGCCACATGGAGGGAGAAAAAGTTCCTGCCCTTCCATCAGTCCCCAAGCCAGATGCTGGAGACACTGTCACCTCTCATTAGAGGGGTCCAGTACCCTGGCTGCCCTCCTTAAAAAGGCAGACACTGGATAATCACCTCCACAGGGCGCCGAGATAGGGGCTGGCGCCCTGGACCAAAAAAGTCAGGCTCATTAAGTTCAGAGCCAGGGATGTCGCTTGTCCCCATGCACATGAGCAGTCCTGACTAGCTTTGTTCTGGTGCCTCATTGTGGCTGAGGAATGGGTCGACTCCAGGTGTGGAGACTCCTCCTAAATACAGGGTCACCATAGAAGAGGACAGGAAACAAGAATAAGCATCATGGTTCTCCTCAAAGTGGCCTCTCACAGAACTTAGTTTTGAGCTTAATTCCATTTAAGGTTTGTGGCCTGCTCAGCCTAATTTGCAACAGGCCTGGAGAAGGTTTTGTCTAGATATGCCTGTCATTTAGGGTCACACTGTTCTGGGTCAGAAAACCCAAGAATCATGCAGACAAGAAAGCTTGACATCACGAGCTGGGGTTTAGAGGGCACAGCTGACCGCGTTGGGTTCTCGGCATCAGGAGCCAGATACAGGCTGGTACTGAACACTTCTGGAGAAGAATGGCTTGGAAATCAATACACTCACATTCCAAGAGCAGAAGATTCCAGACAGGAGGTTCTCCATGAACCAAAAACACCAACCAGGCAGCTAGTTAAAACCAAGATGAGCTTAAGTCAAATCTGTCACCTTAGAAGTCAGAAGAAGGCTGTGTTCCTTCCAACTTCATCAACAATCAAGTTCTAGACTTGGGTAAAGGACCCAAGTTCCACAAAACTTCCCAAGAGATTCAGTGTGGCCCCCTCAACTGAGGTCTCTAGGAGTCTCAATGAGTGGGTATTTTCTATCAGCAAGTCAAGCCCCAGGAGCTACCGGGAAGTTCAGAAAAAGATGGCCAGTATTCCTCCATAGACCGGAGGAAAGAAATACTTATGGTACTCAGGTGGCCAGCTGAGTTGGGCCACTGCTCTAGATCCAGAGGCTGGGGCAGTGAGAGCTACCAAGTTAGGACCAAAGGGAGGTTCTTCCCCCACCTCTGCCGAGTTCTTGACGCAGGAACTTGGATCTCCGGTGTGGGATATATAACAGCCTCCTCCTGGCAGGGAGGACTCGTGTTGGATGAGCTGGGCTAAGCTGTGTGGAAGCAGACTCCCTTACCTGTGGGGAGCCGTCCACCACCATGCCTAGAGGATGATGGACTACTGTGGATGATTCAAAGGGAAAGAAAGGCAGCCTAAAGAGGGGCTGGGGGAAGGAGGAGCTGGCGGGTGTAGGTGGCTGGACCGTCCAAGGAAGCGTTTGCAGAATTTGAAAGACGATTCTGAAGCCGGGTCCCATGCATATCAGTAACAGCTAGCACATCTTTAGTTTTTCACTGTGCCGCGGGCTGGTTAAGTGTTTAAGCACCCATCCAGTATTTATGATGCAGGTTAAAGGCTTAGTTATAGAGGCATTTTTAGCATGCAAAAGTGGTTACAAGGACTTCAGCATCTCCGTTAGGAGCCCTGCAGTTTCCAAAATGCTACTCATGGCAATGCAGAATGGAGCCAGGCAAGACATTTTCCCCAGCAGAGTTTTGGAACTAGGATTGAACCCAGGGGCATTTAACCATTGAGCCACACCCCCAGCCCTTTAGAGAAGGCCCTAAGGAAGTTAGGGCCTAGCCATGTTGCTGAGGCTGGTTTTGAACTCGCGATCCTCCTGCCTCAGCTTCCAGAGCCACTGGGCTCACAAGCATGTGCCATCGCACCCAGCTCCAGCAGACCTTTAATGGGTGAAGAACCACTTACTACATATGCCTGGCACACAATTTGAAGCCTGTTTCACTTGCCCATGTTGAAGATGGAGTTGTGCTACTCTTATATCTGCTATAACTGGACAAACTTACCACCTATAGCCTCAAAATGTCACCAGCAGATCAGTGGCCAGGCAGGATTTTCACACCAGCCACCTGGCCCCTCAGCACTGAAGTCAAGCTGCCTCTAGCCAGCAGTGACAAGCTCATAAGCGCTAGGGTGATGTAAGATGCAGAGTGTTCACACGCAGGAGTGCTTGTTCCCGTGAAATTATCTAACAGGAATCACCAGATGTTGAGGCTGATAACATGTTTAAGTATATGTTAAGATAAAGGTAAGGCCCAGCGGACCTACTGGAGGACTGACATGTCCCTGATGAACTAGGACACTTCCTCATTTGTACGTTCCAATTTCTATGCAGCTTTCAGAAAGTGCTAGTTGTTCCATGCACACGTGGCCACGGTGGCTACTGGGATCTGTGCCTGCCCTGGAATATTGTGGGCTATTCCTGCTAACCTCAAACAGGAGGTAGCCCAGCATCTCTCCGGCCACCCAAGAGCTCACAGTCAGAACATTAACAAGCACTTTCTATTATTGGGGTCAAAAGTAGGACAAGAAGATACCTTAAAAACAAATGGGATCTTCTTCCATGAAATGGAAGGGTATTTGTCAAATTTCTGAAGTGTATCTTCCTGACCAGATGGAGAAATGCCATCAGGTGGTTTTATAGATCCTCCTGGCTCTAACGTTTCATGACGCTGATCTTTGGATAAAAATTCTTCACGTGAGGGAAGGAGCCACTTTCAAACTCATTAGGCAGCCATAGCACAGTTCAGCTTTATGTAAACACAAACTAAGAAAATTCTAGAGAAAGCAGCCCAGGTCTCACTCGACTCAGCCAAGAGAGCAAGTCTGAGGACCGAGCCACCTCCTGGGGCTTCTGTTCAATATGGAATCACCCTGGCAGCACCCTTCAGTCTGTATGCCCTATGAACTACGCCCAGCTGGACCCAAGTTCATTATCAGCAGTATCTACTGTATACAGTTGAAAATGGATCCTGCAGATGGGGGACAGCTGTTTGTCCTTAGCAGTTAAGTGTCCCTGCAAGGCCGGCGGCCTCCACCAAAGGCATTGGTCTCTGCAAAGCATCCATCTCTCAAAGACTCCCTAAATCAGGGCCAGATGTCCACACACAACTCACGTTTCTCTGAAGATTTTTCTTACTGGAAAAAAGTAGGTAGACAAAGTAGGATACGCAAAGCGGCAGACACAGCCCTGAGAAGATGGGTGCAAGTTCTAGGTGTGCACTAGGAACAGCGAGGGGACGCACTGGCATGGACCAGGTCAATCCAAACAAGCCTGCTATAGCCGATTTCATAGCTGTAGAATGGGTGTACCAAGATCAGCGATTGGGCCAATGGTTCTGAAGTTCGAGAGCCAGTACTGCGGCGTGTGCCCATCCTTGGGACAGTTAGCCCTTAAGTGTCATTTCTTGCTCTTCACCCCCAGTAGTAGTAAGGCTTCCCATTTTTAGCTGGGTAGATTCGAGCACCCAATAGGGTTCATATAGCCACGTATATTTCTTTGCTGAAGTTCAGGCAAATGGGACTATGGTCGATGCCAGTTTAGGTCTTAAAGGGATATGTCCTTTTATTGAGCCCTTTTGCCATCCTATTAGCTGAGGCTCCAACCATTGTCTGTGTTTCAGCTATCTGGAAACTGTCCTTGGAATGGACACCTTCCCTAACAGGGTCCCTGCATCCTGGACCATCATGCCAACACCGACATGGACTGCATCTGGATTTTGAGCAAAGCAGCTTGGTTAGTTCAGGCTGCTATTCTTACAGGTTTGCCAGTGATGACCAGCTACACCTAATGTGAGGCGATTACCACCTCATTATTAAGTGCACTGGAAATAAAGAGTTCCTGTCATTAGAGACCCCCTTTGGGTCCTTTGTCAGCCACTTTTCACTAGACTGGGTAGAATAGTGTTAAGAGGATCCTGTAATTCTGAGCACAGAGAAGAATTGGGGAGCTTGCCTAGACTTTTGAGTTCTAGCATGGCTTGGCTGGGCCATGCCTCAGTACAGAGGGCAGAATCCTGGATTTTTACATCCTCATTTAGAGGCTAGATGGGGAGGTACACAGTAAGTCCTGCTAGGAGTGCTCAAGTGGACAGCCGTTGAGTACATGTGTACTTAGGCAAGAGTGGCCCTTTGTTTAGGTTCAAGAGCTCCATAGGCAGGTGAGCCATCTGGATGAACCTGAACCTTGCAACTGTTTCATGATGCTTGTCTGCTGGTGGAGCTCCCAACCATACTGCAGTCTGACCCTCGACCAACTTCAGGCTCGGTCACCGATAGTCCTCTAGTAGAAAATCCTTCAAGTGACCGTGCACCAGTGCTTTCCAGTGTACCAAAGATGGGAGTGGCATTTCTGAAGCCCGTTTGCCAAGGGGGGCAAGGTATTGGCAAAGAGGCATTGAGGGTTTCTGGGCCGCGAGATGCCATTTGGAGGTACTAGCAGTGTTCTCCAAGGAACAGGGTCAAGTTGGGAGCCGAGCTACTGCGATTCCTGGTCAACCCCGAGTCTAAGCAGACCACAGGGCTTTGAAGTCAAGGGAGTAGCAGGCCCACCATGAGGGCGCTCAAGTGCAATTGGTTAGGAAATGAACCGCTCATGTATCACCGTGGACTGCTCTTACTTTGGTCCTTGACACCCAACCTTGCTCCCCTCAACAGGCAGGCAGTTCATCAGACGTTTGAGCAAACAGCTCCATGGGCCCCATTTCTCCTTCTGTAATGTTCCCACCAGAAAGGGGCAGTGTGAACCCCAGGTAGGAGTTACAGAGCAGGTAGCGTGAGAGCCTGGTTCATGTCCTTTGTAGATGGCCCATCTCAGTGACCACCCCCCATCTTATAGGGGATGGGCACTTAGGAGTTAACACCTTATCTGACGTCATGGGAGTCAAAGTTTAAGATTTTCCATGTTATGGGAAAAACAAAGCCAAGCACATCTCAACATTGAGATAACAGCCAATATAGACAACTGATAAGGACATTAGCTCATAGTTGTGCTCTTAATGAACAGATACAAAATTCCTCAATAATTGAAAAAAAACCTAAGATCAGAGACTATGTAGTTGGTTTCACTCTAGGGATGCAAGGATGGTTCAACATCCAAGATTAATGTGATATAGCATATATGTAAAATCAGGGCGAGTCACATGATCTCAGATGCAGAAGATGCTTTTGAAAAGATTTGACATCACTTCATAGAAGAACTAAAGAAGCTAGTATAGACAGATTATACCGCAACATAATAGACTATCCATCACAAATGGGAAACAAAGTATTTCCTGTGAATATGGAATGAATAGCATCTCCTTTCTTGTTCAGCACAGTACTCAAAGTTTTAGACTGTATCCCATTTATTTCTCTCCAGGTTACTAACAGGAAAAGGCAAGTTATCTCTGCTTGTAGGTAGGATTCTATACTTGGACTCCAGAGGACTCCACCCAAGACTTCAAATTCAGCAGAGTAGCAAAAAACTTAGGGATAAGTAACCAAGGTGGTGAGAGGTCAATACCATAGAAGTTATCAAGCACTGGAGGAAGAAACTCAAGACACCCCTAGGAGAGAAGGCCTCCTGTCACAATTTGGGAGAAGATTATTTCAATGTCTGTTGACAACTGTGGTCTAGAGACTGAATGGGATCTAGAGATCTAACATTCTACACTAAAAAGAAAAAAATACCCAAATTCATGTGGAAGGCTAGAAGTTTCCCCCAAAATAATCCAAAGCAACCCTGAGCAGAAGAAAACTAAAGGCATCGATACCCAATTTCAGATTGCACTACAGAGCCATAGCAACAAGATAGTATGGTATTGGCACAAAACCAGTCATGTATACAAGTGGAGTATGTAGAGCATCTTAATAAACCCACACTTCTGTAGCCATCCACCCTCTATAAAGGTACCAAGACACGTGTCAGAATGGCCTCTTCTAGCGACATTAAAGCCAAATACAAAGATTGACGCTAGACTCTTTCCCAAACTAACCCAAGGTGGATCAGAGACCTTGATGCAAGACCTGAGATTTTCAAACTACAGGAACACCAAGATAGGCACAGGCATCGATTTATCAAACAGAATGAAAGAATCAAAGATGGATTGAGGAGCTTCTGCACAGCCAGAGAGCGAGGAGAACATGCAGGATAGAAAACTCTTTGCTAGCTATTCACCCGACAGAGGGTTCACGTCTAGAATATGCAAACAAGCAGTCCAGTCAGTATGTAGGCAATTGATCTGAACAGACTTCAGAAGTAGTTCGAGTGTCTAATATGGAAAAGAATGCTCAGGTTTGACGAGGGAAATGCATGTCAAAGTTACACTGAGATTCCATCTTATCCCAGTCAGAATGGCTTTGTCAAGAGAATGCTCGATGGGGAAGAGGGGACCCTTATATACCACTGGTGGGAATGTTAGCTAGCACAGCCTCTGGAAGACAGCAAGTTCTTCAAGTCAAGAGTGGTTGTATCATGATCCAGCTATTCTGCGTCTGAGTATGTACTTAGAGTAAACAAAATTAGCATACAGGAGAGAGAGCTGTATACCCATGTTTACCACGTCACTATTCACAATAGCTACATTGTAGAATTAGCCTAGGTGCTCACTGATGGATAAGAAAATGCATGTGTGCACACATAAAATGGGATAGCCATAAAAAGTTAAGTGTCATTTGCAGAAAAGTGAGTAGAACTAGGTCATGATGCTGAGTGAGATAGAACACCTGATACTCGTCTTTGGCTTATGTGGAAGAAACTGACCCAGTGTTGGAGGGGGGGCGATGCGAAAGGAGACCAGGAGGTAAGGAGAGGCAGGAGTAGGTGTGATTGGCACATGATATGCACGTCTATGGGGATGTCAGTGGACAGATAGCCAGGGGCTGGACACAACTCGGTGATGGCACAATTGCCCAACACGTGTGCGGTCCTGGTTCCCATTCCCAGCACTGATGGGAAAGGCTCAGTTTTAATAGGGGATGAGCAAGACTTCAGTACCAGAGAAGGGCAGCTGTGGCAGGGCTAGCCTGGGGAATGGGGTTGAAGATGGCCACTGGGGAGGCCCAGCTCACAGTCTTCTCACCCTTGGGCCCAAGTGCCTACTTGGATTAGTACCTGGAGGAGAAGTTACAAGCAAGTGTTCAGTTTCTCCTTCCACAGCAGCTTGGGGCTGGGAAATTGCTTCTCCCCTGCAGCCTTTCTACACCTGCAGCTATGACTCTGCTGTCAGTGCCTCACCAACAGGTGGGAAATGAGGGTGTTTCCTGCAGGTGGCTGTGGGAAGGTCACACATGTGTGCTTACCCCCCTGCAGCTAGGCACCCACTGACCAGGAGGAGGCAGCCTCGGGGCTGACACAGGAGGCCCCTGTGGCCATCTGCCCCGTGAGGGTGTCCGATGCAGATACAGAGAGTGATGCAGAGCCCCTCATGTGCCATGGCAGGCAGTGCCAGGGTCCTGCATGTTGCAGAGGGAGAGGGATGGGATCATCTGACTTGTGGCTGTCCTTTTGTCCCAAGGTGAGCTGGGACAGTGGTACACCCGTGCTGTGGCTGCCTTCACCTGTCCAGGGTTGATGGTTGGCCTTGTTCTACTCCCACATGATCTGGTCGTTGAAGGCTGGGTGTGTAGGGGAAGGGTCAGTCTGTCCTGACCTTCCTGTCTGTCCAGTAATACTACCCAAGGCTTCAGCAGCAACAGAAGTCACTTGGAGCAGTGACCCAGCCCATTTCTTGTGTTCTCAGACAGCAGTTCTCTCCCTTTCCAGGGCTCGCTGAGGTCTCTTACTCCTCTGCTGGCAACAGGTTGAATCCTGGTGACCAGGAAGCGCATCTCAGCTCCCAGGACACTTCGTTCTTGATCCCTATGGCATGTACGACAATGTAATGCATTCATCTGGCTCTCCAGGGTACTGACTGGGGGGCAGCAGGGCAGGCCCCAGGAACTGCAGAGACCCCCCCATCAATCCTTGAAGTCCGGAGCTGGCTTGTCCCCACCCTCTGTCAATACAGAGGTCAGCCTCCTGAGGCCCTATGAAGGGTGTGGAAAGGAGGGGAAGAGTGGATGGGGAAATGGTGATGGCTCAGAAGGTAACAACTTGTTCCCCACCCAGAAAAGAAAAAACAAACAAAAAACCACACCCAAGCAGGATGAATTCGCTCTCGACCTAGGTCCATGAAGTTCACCTTGTTCACAGGGAACTTGGCTCCATACAGAACCACACTGCTGTGAACACACCAAGAACTGTCCCAAGAAGTCCCCACCATGATGTCAAGGATGCTGCCCGAATTCTCCCCTGTAAGACAAGTGCCAAGACTTCTCTCCATGGCAGTTTTTATAGTGAAAGACACCAAGGTCCAAAAGCAGTAATCCCAAGTAAAAGATCTCATGAAGCCACTGGCAAAACTTAGACAGCCTACGTTCATGTTTAAGAACGTGCTCGGGGCTGAACGGAATCCTGTCCTCATCTCCATTTAAGGCTGTTACCCCCTTGCTGTCCAGAGTTGGTTGTGCTGGATGTTAAAGCAGGATTAGGTGTAGCTGGTCTTGGGCAGAGATCACAGTGGGCTTTAGCGTAGCTAGAGTTTCCTGCCTAGGAACAGATCTGGGTTCTTGGGGGGAGGGGGGACACGGTCGACCACTCATGGAACTACGGATTGCACCTATGACCAATCCCATTTGGGACTGGTCGGCTGGGTACTGGAGTCCGATTTCTTCAGATCTACACCAATAGGCACAGAGCCGTCACCATGTCCCCATCTGCTCTTCCTTTCCACGCCCTTCATGGGGCCTCAGGAGGTCAACCTTGTGAGCTGCCTCCATCCATCTTCTTGCCCCCCACCATTTGTTCAGCGGGAATCAAGACTTATGACAGGAAAGTCTGAGACCATATTCCACCAGTTCTTTTTTTAGTCTTCAGTTTTGGCAGGGACACAGGACATTCTCCTGTCCTTGCAGTTAGAGCTCTTACTGGAGTCAGCCTAGGGGTGGCATTGTTCCCTGGGGTGCCAGCCCTCGAGTCTGCCACTCTGCAAGTTCCTCAGTCACTGCTTGTGTACCTGCATATGGTCCATTCATTACGCTGTCATAAGTTAACCCCTGAACAAGGCAGGTGCTTCTCAGGACCCTGGACTGGAACGTTCACTTGGGTCAGGTGTATAGCTCATGGGGCCCCTAACAAAAGGGGACGTGGGCCTCTTGCTCAAGAGGTAACATTGAGACACCAAGACAAGCACAGGTCCCTTTGTGACTACACAGTTTTGTGTCCACGATGTGGCCTTGCACTCAAGGTGATGGTCCCCCTACCAGCCCCAGGCCAGTCAGTGCAGCAACATGTGCAGGGTGGCCCCAGGCTCCACCAATACCTTGGTAAGACCCACTGAGTGTAGTTGGGATTCCTTACCCGAGACTACCAGAGCTTATGAATTGGCCTGAGAGCCAAGATCTCCCCAGTAATCGGCTCACCTCACTCAAGGTGGTTTGCAGGAAAAAAAAAAAAAAAAAGCCATATGCTCCTTCTACAGCAGAAGGATTTTTCAGATTCACTGCCAGCAGCGACCTTGGTGGTAATGGTCAAAACCATCCAGCTACTTGCTTTCTCTTCTTGCTCTAGGCCATGCTGAGCACACGGTAGGCATTCCAGGTTTACCCTGGCTGGAAATGGTAGCTCCATTATATCCGGCAGGAAAACCAAGGAGTGAGGGGGAGTGATGCGTGTGGTTTTGTACAGGCTGAAGTGCAGCCTCTACACAGCATCCCCAGAATAAAGAGCCTTGCATACCACCTATTTCAGTTTGAAAGCAGAATTTTATACACCATGTACCAAGTCCTTATAGCCGAGAATTGTGTTGTGGCAATTTTAAACACCTCCTGGGTTCGCAGGGAGGGGTCCCAGCTATGAAGTCTATAGGACACCCTGTGTTTGCATCACGGCCTGGTCTCTCCACTCAGCTCCCAACCAGCGACTCCACGGCAGAGCTTCAGCCTGCCCAGCAGTCTAGTGTACCTCCCACTCAGTTTCCTTCTCTTCAGGCCCACATCAAGCCCTGAGGCTCTCCCGGCCTCCTCCAGCATTTCCCCCGACATGTTAATCTCTCAACAGGTCAAATCCTGTCCTAGGATCCAGATCAAGATGATCGGTACTCCCACTTTGGTCCTGGAGAACAAGACTCGGAGACCAAGCGTCTATCCAAGGCCACAGAGCAAGAGGGTAGTTGAAGCCAGGCTCGGAATCTGGAGCCTGTGGTTCTCATGGCTGTAGTCAGAGTAGTTCTAACTTAACCTCAAGCCACGATATGTGTCCAGGCAAGAATTCAGTGCTATGCCCGACTAGACCTAGTCCTCTAGCTCCTGGGAAGCTTAAGTTCTAAAATGATGGACGTGGTCGTTCATGAAGAGTGGTAACCAAGGGCTCTCATGTCAGCTTCTGTACTCCAGGTGCACAGCTGTGTCGAGACTTGTCTGTTGAGGCCTGTGCTGCTCAGGAGTCTGTCGAGTAGCCTTTGTCAGTGTGCTATCATCTCATGACCCACGAGTTCTGCAGAAGATGCCTGGCCCAGTCTTCACACTCTTCAGGGCCATAGAGGCAACTGAGTTTTAATCCGTTTGCAAGTCTGGAACTGGTATAGGCTTTTGGTGTTCTCATGTGGACTTTGTCACGAGTTTAATTTACTGACTTTTCTCCTGGTGTCCAGAACAGTTGGGCAGTTCAACCTTCAAGCATTTCCTGGTACATAATTGGGGAGCACCTAACGTAATAGGGGTTCATGGGCAACTGTCTCTTGCTCTTCCTTAATCCTTTGTGAATGGGAAGCCTGCTTTTAGGTTCTAGTTAACTCATTGCAGAAAGTCAAAGCCATTAAGTTTCCCAGAGAGGGGACGCCTCTGAATGAGGACCCCACACTGAGCATACATTCATGCCCGGTATCCAACCATCCCCCTTTAACTCCTCAAAGTTCTTTGTCCTCTGAGACTCCAAGATGGGAGGAAATTTTATACCAAGTTTGTCTTCAAAAGCCAGTTTTGAACAGGACTTTCTCCCTGCTTCAGTCTCCCAGATTTTCCACCCCAGCATCAAGGAGCATAGACCCATCAATCTGGGAAGGGTCGGCAGAGACAGCCAGGAGCAGCAGCCAGCCCCGGGCAACTGGCATTCAGCTGGGAGAGGGGACTCAAGTGCTTTGGGCTGTGCCTGTGGTCAGGACTATAGGGACATCTCAGCAGCAGCTGACATCCTTCATATCAGACATTTCTCTTCCCCACTCCCCCCATTACCAACCTAAAGACATTTGTTAGAAGGAAAAGGTCTCTGGTTTTGGCAGAGGGGTGAGGGGATCTGTCAGTCCAATCTGGAATCTGGTACACACCAGGGATCTTTTGTGTCCACTTGATGCTTAAATAGTGATTTGGATATTTTTTGAATCATTTGAGTGCTCCTGAGGTGTTGAGAGCCACAGCTGAAGGGGCCCCAGCAAACTTCCAGCTGCCAGCAAACTTCCAGCTGCCAGCTGATGATTGGCTCACAGCATCCCCAACAAACTTCTAGCTTCCAACTGATTGGCTCCTCTGCGGTGATGCTCATTGGGCTGTTTCTCCACCCTTTCAGACCACAGAGCTGCTCATTGGGGGACTTTTTTTGGCTCTGCCCACGTGACCCAGCCAATCGGCCTCAAGAGCAAGAGGAGTGGGGGAGGTTGAGAGGCTTGTGGGAAGCCTGTGGTGGCAGTTGGGCTCTGAGGGTTTTTCCTGAGGAGCTGTGTGGTGTGGTGTGTGGGTTCTAAAAATAAAGTTCGTTTCTTTTGACAAGTGGCTCCTGAACTGTGCCCAGCCAGACTGCGGCAGTGAGGGATGAGATTCAGAGAGCTAAAGGTCAGTGCCCAGAAGGTTGGGAGTTTGTTCCAACTCTTCTCCCAGTTGCTCTTCCCTCTGGAGTGGGCAAACTCAGTTTCAATACCCAAGTCCCCAGACATCACCAGCTGACTGCATACCCCTCAGCCATAGTCTTTACAAAGGAAGAAATGTTAGTCCGTCGTCCCCAAGTAGCTCACACATAAGATTGATAAGACATGGCTGCTTAGTGCTTCTTGACAGTTGAAACTGGTTTGTCCAAGCAGGTAGATGGGATCCCATCCCCCAGGTATAAGCCTCTCGTTGTCTTGCAAGATGGGTTTAGCAAGAGGGAACTGGGTCGATTTAGACAGTGGAGAACATCATTCCCTTCCAGATAGTCAAACTCTGAAGGGGAGGCATGGTCTTTTAGGTACCTTAAGTCTTCTCCAGTTGGTGTTAGGGCCACGGCACCCTTGGGTCCCATAGGTTTAAGTCTTTAGAGTGGCAGGTTTGAAATACCAGAGTTCCCCTTCTTTTTTCATTATGTCACCATTGCAAACTCACCCCCTTTTAAGTAGAAGCTCCAAGCACCCGTACATGAAGATGCCAATAATAAGACCCCCTGGGTTGGAGGTGGAGTTGTCCGAGGAGCTCCCCTAGATACAGAAGGGCCTCAGAGGGAGCAGCCCCTTGTGTCAGGAGGGACTTTGTTGGTTCATCTAGGTAGGTGCCTGGAAAGGTGCTCACCCAGTACCTCAGACCCTCATGTTCCCTAAACATGCAGCATAGACTAGGGCACAGGAGGAGGTCAGCCTGGGCTAGAACTGGAAGCTGCCTCCATAAGCAACCCTAAGCCAATCCAGAAGTGAATCCCACCAGCAAGTACAGAGGGTTAGCCTTTGCAAGAAAAGCTGGGAAGTTTTAACTAAGGATGACTTGGCTTTATATGTTAAGCTTAGGAGAATTTGATGTTCCCGAATTGGTGTCTAAACCTAGAGCCAACTCCAATAACCAAGGTCTAATGCTCCCTCAGGTCGAATGGGCATAAAAATTTTTCACCTCCTTCAGGGACTACATCTGATCAGAGATCAGGTTAGAGGACCACACGTGGCCAACATTCCTCAGACTGTTCAGGATCAAGTGGCAGAAAGTTCCCTAAAAAAAAAAAAAAAAAAAAAAAAAAAAAAATCAATATCCTACTGTCTATGGTCTTGGTCAAGTCTTTACATAAGACTTGAAAAGTAAGAACCTTAGTTGTAGGCAACTCCAACTTGTTTTTCCAACACAATTTGAATTAAGTCTGGTTTATGAACCTGGTAAGTTTGTGTTGCTCTGTCCTGTGATTAAAATGTTGACAGACATTAGTAAGGCAAGACAGATGTCTTAAGTATTTAAGATGCAGGGCCCTTTGCTTTCTGGACCTTGAGTATGGCAATATTTAAGTCATTTCTGTGCCAAAGTGAAAACCCTGGAGTACTGACTATGTGTTTGAATCATTTCCATTTCCGTGGGTGATTTGAAAGTAATTCAGAAATAAGGTTTGAATCTTCATAAGTAAATATTAATTTCCAAGTTCAAGTACTCTTGGGTTCAAGTGTAAGAAGTTTGACTGTTCTGTAAGTTATGTACACATACCACAAAGATGTGATGTTTGACCACTTCTAGGTATGTTCTCTAGAAGAGAACTTGTAGAATACATTATCTAACATAGGCCAATAGTTTGGAGGATGAGCTCTGGAAGATAAAATAGGACCCCAAATCATGTTTAATACTCTGAGAGCAACTGTTTGTGTATGAGGATCTATTTGAGTTGTAATGAGTGGTCACCATCTTAGATGGCAGTTTTTTGGAAGTCTTTGCTTTTCCATAAAGGTCCATCTGTAAGGTATTCCAGGTACAGTTGGTAGCCCACCAGCCTAGCCTGTCCACATGTATCAGCACCAATAGCTTGAGAGACCACAGGGCATTGCCCACTTCTCTGCCTAGGTGGCCTGCCATTTCCTGTGGTGAGCCGTTCTAATTAGACCGTGGCCGCCATTAGAAGATGGCGCCGGCTTCCACTGTGGCCTGTGATAAACAACTCCTTTTATGGAGAATTGGCATGCAATCCCTTCCCACCCTATGAGAGAGATCCACGTGGCAGCTTGGGATTGGTATGCGGGAGGCTTTATTAGGCTGTGCTTGGGCGCTCGGTGGCGGGTCACTAGAAGATGAGACATGAATCAAGGCCTGAATAAACTGCTGAAAGAAGAATCCTGTGTCATGTTTTCCCTTGCCGGCGAGGGGTCGCGACAATTTCCCATCTTGCACTGGCCTAGATCAGATTCCAGAGTTGTTAAAATCCTATTCTGTAGGGAAACCTTGCCAAGATTCAGAAACAATTCTCGGCATTGTCACACTTCAATGTGTCCCCTTCAAAACTCATGTGTTAAGCAATGCTACAGTGTTCAGGTGAATAGATTGGTTTATGAGCTCACTTCAGTGGATTCATCCATTTGAATGGGCTAACTGGGTGATACTAACTGGGCAGGGGGTGGGGGTAACTGGAGGTGTGCTGAGAGCCATAGTTGAGTTGGAATGATGCATGGCATTTTTACCAGAGTGGTTGAGAGGTGATGCCAGCAAGCCATTGAGATGACAATGGTTATGTTAAGCTGTGTATTCAATTGTATATTAGACCCCTGCTATCCACCTCAGGCACCAGCTACTTTAGAGTTCTCCCAGGGATTCCTGGGGAGTTCACCTTGGTAGGGGAAGTGCCTGAGGAGGGATTTCCGGTTGGTGTGTTGTGTGTCCCAGGAGAAGGCTGTGTGCTTGGCTTGGTGGGAGTTAGGAAATAAAGTTTGTTCCTGCTTGAGTGGCTCATGATTTGTGCCCAGCCAGACTGTGGCAGAGGTGGATTGGCCCTGGGGGTGCGGCAACAGGACCCTATCTCTGGGTCCTTTCCCACCTGCCATAACCCCAACATCTTTCCCTCCACCATGATGTCCTGCCTCACCTTGGGCCTAGAACAATGGGGTTGGCCAACCATGGACTGAGATCTTTGAACAGGCCAGTCAGTAGAGTTGACCTCCAAGGTGTTCTTGTCAAGTACTTTGGTAAGACAGAAAGCTGGTTAACATTCCCACGAGGCAAACTAGAAGAGTTGTGTGTCAATCCTACCGAAAAATGATCAACACCAGGAGCAGCGTCCCTGTGCATCATCACCCGATTCAGAGATCATGTACTTCTAGGAGGCCCAAGCCTCTGTCTCCTTTGTAACCACACAACGGCTGATTCATGTGAAACCTAACTTGGCCTTCTCATGAACTAGACTTTCCCCAGCTGGGGAACCATCAAACGTTCCCAAATAAGCTATTGATCCCCTTAAGATCAAGGGAGTTACAAGGGGAAACCGTATCAGGGTCATTTCAAACTGTCCCTTGCCCCCTCCGTGCCGTCCCGTTATTGGAGGCCTGTGTGCAAGGAACTCCATGGACCTCGTGGAGGAGGCTGCACCCCTTTCCCTAGGTGATGGGTTCTGCCCACCGGTGGGCTACGTGGGTCATTTCAGCTCCCAGGAGGACAGTCTTCCCTGGACACTCTTGATCTTGGCTTGTGCGGGGGAGGGGGACAGTGTCACCTAGGAATCAACACAGGCAGCATTGATGAAGACCCTGGACTCAGAACCCCACTGGCCTGGGATCGAGTGGCGATTCCGCCATCACAGGCTTTCAGGGAGGCGGAAGCTGGAGCTCATCTCCTCCACTATAAAATGGAGGTGCTGACACCAACCTGGGTCTCGGATTAGACGGGACCGGCTCAGTACCCAACATGCAGTCGTGGTCATCTTCACCATGGGGGTAGGCTGCATGGGTCTAGTGAGACCTATCAGAATGGTCTTGTGCCCAAGCCATCTCAGGTTTACAAAGCTCGTTAGTCACTGGAGACTATGCTCTTAATTCCTCATAAAGTTTAGAGTCAAGTTTTAACTCTTGAAGATCTCTGGGTCCATTGTGTGCTAGATACCCTGGCTGCCAGTCTTGCTTGGCTTCGTTTTAACTTTACTCTAGAAACCAGTTTGAATCTGAGGTCTGCAAGCACTTCTAATTCATCTCTGCAGAAACGTCCTGAACTACCCAAATGTCTTTGCAGTTCCTAGACTCATGCAGGTGTCGACGACAGCACCAGCTTGGTGAACATCCCCCCATGACCTTCTCCACTATTTCAAGGCAGGAGAAACACCCCTAGTTTGGCTTCATCAGGAAAAATTTAACATTTGGAAACTCCATGCTCAGCAGCGGTTTTCTAGGGACAGTTGGTCACTATAACTTGTTTAGTATCTACCACTTGGTGCTCAGGCTGAGGTTTCAAGAAATGGTGTGAAGATAGAGAATCCAAACAGTAGCCTAGAGATCCAAGGCAGGTCTTGTTATGTAGGATCTTGGGAGAATGACTGCCTTCTGAGCATATGTCACCATCTCTAAGGATGGCCCTAGCCCAGGTCAGCCTCAGAAGGACTACTCTGAGGAGCTAGAACAGTCTAGAAACCTGCAGGTAGGCCTCAGCAAGTCCCTCACACAGGGCAAACGAAGAGGGTTGGGAAACCTCGATCTACCTAACTGGATAGAAGTTGTACCTTAAGATTTAAGATACAGAACAGATGTGAGGCTGTAGGACCATCAAGAGAAAGCGATTCCGACAATGCGGTTTCCGATTTGATAAGACTAAGGAATGCTCGGGTTTTCCAGGGGGCTCCCGGGGACTGGGCCCAAGGAACCCAGCCTCCCCTACCTCCACTGTTTCAGGAGAGGCTCAGCAGGACTCAGATTTGAATCGGCCTGTGCTCAGACTGTCAACCTGGTGGGCTGAAAGTAAGGGCGTCCATTACTGGAGGCCTCCCTGGCCATCACTGGCACGCCTGGTCACTGATCAGGGGAGCCCATGTTAGTAGAGCTGGTTCTGAGTGGAGGTCAAACCCTTGAAGTGGGCCAAGTTAGGGCTTGGGAGTGGGGGCCGACACCCCATCCGCAGATCCAGCACGGCTCCAGCAGCCCGGAGGCAACTCATTCCTGCGTGAGCCGCTGTTGGTTTCCAGCAACTTCATTGACCAACTCGGTGCTGGCAACTCCGAGATGTTCTGTCCACACCCCATTTCTCTGGGCTCACAGCCTTTCTGTCCAGTCTCAACTGTGGCCACAAGGGCCTGCTACCAGTTGTCTTCTGGAATACTCCCTTCTCCACGAGGAGGCTCAACCCCGCCTGCTCACTCCCAGTTCAGCATCCAGCCCCGGAGTTGTCTGGTGTCTCAGGCCAGAGCCCACACGCTCAGACCCTGAGTACACTCGTCCCTCGTGTTACTATCACCCATCAGGTAGGGCGGGCATAGTGATGCTACCATGACAGGTCGTTTGACAGGAGCCAAGGTTTAGTTTCTAACCAACTGTTACTGGTCAAGTGTCCTAGCACGGTCACTGCAGAGCAGTAGCTGAGGGTCTCTACACAGCTGTGTTGTTCTGGATAGGTGGGGGAAAGACGACCAAGGCTTCAGATACTGCCAGACTCCAAGTCTGGGACCAGTATGCAGCCCCATCATCTAGGGACTCTGGGTTGACATTCATTTCCTCCCAGGGCGCCGAGGAAGGTAGGTGACCGAGACAAGTGTCATAAGGCAAAGCAACACATGATGGGTCAACTCAAGCCTTTGCTATGCCATTCAGCCTTGGATGGCTTGTCCCTTAAGATCAGTGACTACTCAAGTTAGCTTATCAGAGCCAGGAATCTCGTCGCCTGGAGACTTGGCTAGCATAGTAGGCCAGGAAGTATAATATAGATCAAGAGTGTCGCGCCAGGCCAAGCTTGAGCTTGGCGTGGGTCAATACTTCAATCCCCAGCCTCCAATTTGTCATTCCAGCTGTTCCAATGCTAAGGCCCTCCTGTTTGAGCTGCCGTAGGTTCCTGAGACCTTCCATTAAGCCCACTCCCACTGGGAGCAGCCAAGCCCATGACCTGCTCCCCAGAGTGGCTTTTTAACCATATCACTCCATTCACCATGGGGGAGGCCCAAGACCCTTGAAACGGACATGCCTGCAGAGGTCTGAGAACTGACAAGCTCAAGTCTGACTTGAACAAATTGAGCATTTGGCAGCGGGAGGAAGAGGTCTGAGGACTAGAGGGAAAAAGGGAGCCATGTCCTTGGAAGGACCTCAGGAGGGGTCCATCTGAGCCCTAGGGCTTAGTTTTCCCAGTTGAAATCCTCAAATCCCTCATGACCACAGTGAGGACGTTCTGAATCAGAGAAGTCCCTTCAGTGTCCCAGCACAGGTCTGTCCACCCCATTCCCCTCCACAGCCATGACCCTGGTACCTCACACTGGGTGCCCACTCCAGCCTCACATTGTAGGTTGCCTTAGTCAGCCTTTTCATCACCGTGACCAAAACCCAAGGCAAGAACTTAGGATTTAGGGTGACTTGTGGCTTCAGAGGCCTCAGCCCATGCTTAGACGAGTCCCTTGTTGGAGCCTCAGGTGAGGCAGAACATGGCAGCAGGTGTGGAGGAGGAGAGGCCCTCACTGCAGAAGCAGAGGCCACTCAGGGACAGTACAAAGGCACACCTTCAAAGGCCCACTTCCTCCAGCCACACGGCTACCACCCGGACAGTAATCCTTAAGTTATTCATTGGTTTAGTGGATTAGCCTACCGATTAGGTTACAGCCCTCATGGTCACTTGACCTCTGAACATCAATTGCCCCCCATGAGGTTTCTTTGGGGGGCAACACCTCATATCCGAAACCAAAACGGGTCCTTATCAACTTCCTTTGTCTTTAGATATAGGAGACCAAGTCCTGATGTTCTCTTCTAGGTTCTTAGTGACACCTAAGAAATGCTATCAGATGCTGGCTCCGGAGTTGGAGTTACTCTTAGTTGTGTTTAGTAGCTAGTTAGCCAGTGACAACAGCCAGGCATCACACTGGTATGTGCCCCTAACTTGGCCCTCACTCAGCCCTGGCCTTGGGGACCCCTCTGGCTCATGGCATCCCTAGTCTCCCAATAAGCCCATCTGCCTTCATGGTCTCCGTTTCCTCTTTGGAGTTTAGCCCTCTGTCTTTCAAGAAACAAGAACCTGCCCTCTTGCCAGCATGACTTCCAGTAATGCCAATGTTCTGCCTTTTTTTTTTTTTTAACTCCCCTTTGACAGAGAGATTACAGTCAATTTATCTCAGAAAGCTAGTGTCCCCATGAAGATGGCATTGGAAGCTCAAGTGACCTCCAGTTCTTCCCAGAGGCTGAGGCTTTGGGCCTTGGGTTGGTATCTCTGGGATTACCCCGAGAAACCCAGATGATCATTCCCCTTACATTTCATGAGAGGATCTCCTCAGTTCTGGGCAAGCTCTGAAGTGGCCTTTCCCAAAGGCTCTATTGGGTCAAGCAGAGTAGGAGACTTGAATCGGCAATGGCGTTCAAGCTGTGTCAACCATGACAAAAATCCAGAAACAGACCACAGTATCCGTGGGGCCCACAGCCACCACATGGTCAACACTGCCCTTAAAATCCTTCTCCAGAGGCCTCTGTCAAGGCTCACACAGCTAGTGACCCTCTGGGGGCAGGGAGAGTCGACCGGAGGCGACGGTCAGTTGTGTTCACCTCCGTACACCCCTTTTACTCCCTTAAGTTCAGGGAGACCCACTCTGACCAACATGGCCACGCCACCAGGATACTTTTCCCTTGAGCCTTTGTTGGCTCTCCAGCAAGACGGACAGGTTGGCTCCACTGGGCACTGCTCAGAATCCTGCTCTACCTGGACACAGCCTATGGGAAGGGCAGCCCTTGGACAGTTTCTTAGTCATTAGCACACTCCCCCTTTCAGTAAGGGCTTGGGATAGTTAACACCAAGAGAAGGGTCAGAACAGAGGCAGAGGTCCTCAACTGTCACCAAGCTTGGCCCTCAGAAGGGTCAGGCAGCCACAAGAACTAGGAAGTTTGACTCAATGCAACTAGAGCTCGACTTCCCTTTTCAGCGATGCCGTTTTTTCCCGGTTCCAGAATCAGCTCTAGAACATCAGGTTTTGCGGGGTCCATTTTCTCATCTTTTGTGTTTTTTGACCCATTTAAAGGGTTCTGCCCATTTTGCAGCATATCCCTCAACACGAGCCTCGGGAGGGCCACGTGTTCTCACCGGCAGGGTTGTGCATTCTGGCCTGGTGGAGGTGGTGCACTAAGGTGGCACCTCACAGCAAGTACTTGAGGACACTAGGCATTGCTGGTGACCCCAATCACAAGCACTTGGACCAAGTGGTTCCAGACTGGATTCCCTTCTGCCTCTGGGCACCAAGTATTGAAGGGGGTGATGCCCAGACTCTGCAGCTATCTCATTTCTGCTTTATGTTCCTTTCACACTTTGGATTTGGTTATTTGAGTGCCTGGTGAGCTACGAGGCCAACAGCACCAGTAAAGGTTCAGTCTGTCAGTGGCTTAGGTCTGCAAGCATGAGCTCCCAGCCTAACCCTGCAGGCTCATCTTCGGACACCACTCCCCCAAACTGCCTTCAAGCCTAGAAACGGAAGAGGTTAGAAGGCAGAGGTCAGTGATAAGCTTTGTGTTGTCCTACGAAGGTTCTAGAATGACGAGGCAGTGTTTTAGGCAACCATCTCAACTCCCAGAAACACCTCAGCCAAAGGAAGATTTCTGCAGATGAAACCATTCAAGCATAGCTGGATGATGTGGGTGGTGGAGCATGAACTAATGGAGTCACGTCCCCAGGGAGACATTTATTCAGGCACACGAGAACCAACTTGTTGTCTTCAATATTTGGTCAGCAATTTGGATAGACACACAGGTCTGATCAATAATGGTGCAGTTACTAAGAGACTTCAACAGTTTTTTCGTTCCAGTCTTCTAATCTTTGACACCCCCACAACCAAGATTAATTTAAGGTTCGATCAAAGCACAAGTCTAAGAAGATCTCAGCAGAAGACACTTAAAATTTCAACTCACAACGGGATACCATTGGCCAGAAAGGCCGATGCAAACCTAGACTGCCTAGACAGTCAGGGCCTCAAATCAATAAGCCAGAGGAAGAATAAGCATGCTAGGCCAGGGGAACCTTTATCTCCTTGCTACCAGAACCCCGCCACTGTTGATCAGGACGTTTCCTCAGTCTGTGCAGTCGCCAGCTCTTCATCCAGACGGGCAGGCATTGGAAGCCAGTTATCCACAGGAGCAGCACAACTTTGAAACCCGAGTTAGGTGTCCCCTTCCCCTTCTTTCCTCCCTAGGCAGCTTTGTGAACTTTGTAGGGCAGGCATTACTACCTCCCGCCTCCCGGTGTCAAGACAGAGCAGCCCGTTGTCCGTACTTGGTGCCAGGGGTGCATTGAGCCAGCACTTCAGACTACAATCGGGTGCCCGGCAATGGAGGCCTTCAACTGCAGCTCCCCAGAATGTCCTTTCCACCCTGTGTCCAGGCTGCAGTCAGTGGTCAGGGCTTAAGTCATGCATTTGCACCTGACCGAGAACAGTTTCTAAGCAGCATGTGATCCTAGAGCAGAAGGAAGCTATGTTCAGTTTAAGGTTCCACGGCCACTCTTGGTCATTAGGGTCACCACTCTCACATTGAGACTGTATACAAGGCCACCAAGTCTGCCTGTGACCAGAGATTGTGCCTTGTTAGTGGTTAGGTGATCACATGTTGCCAAGATCAAGTATTTGTCTAGCATCTTAAGACTCAGGTGGCATGGTGACAGGGTGTGCTTTCCAAGTCATTGTAGCCTTTAAGAAGGAAACATGAAGGTAGAGACACTTTGATTTCTTACCAAAGGGCGGTAGGCCTCCAGTGTCAGGTCAACCATCATGATTTAAGGACTACAGGGTCAAAGATCTAATGAGGTATGAAACTGGAGGTCGTGTATGCCCTTAACCAATCCAAAGAATGCCCCCATTTGACAGAGTCAAGAATGGCCAGTAAAGTGGTTCAAGGTCATGTGAGGCAAGACAAATACCGAGGCTCAGTTCCTAGCAATCATTAGGAACAGCATCTCATCGCTACGGAGAGGATCATGTGGTACCGGGACCGGTGCTCCAGTGCTAGAGAGACCAGCACTACCAAGTGCTGGGCATCTGTCTGGTGCCAGTGACGTGTCATCCCCAGGAAGCTGTTCCCAGGCCAAGCAGGGGCCCTAGGTGAAGTCTGATTAGATTGACATCTTATTTTTCTGGTCTTCACCAGCTCTTGGGAGGCTTCTCATCCCTGGCCCCTGTCCAGTTATCAGCTTTGGGCGGGTGGGTTGATATTAAGGGCTCTGATAAAACTCCCTAAGTGGCAGCAAGCTGTAAACATTCCCACTGAAGCCATTTGATTAGCCGGCTGGGAAAGTGCCTGAAGGTGGTCCTGGCTCATCACTGCGTGACAGGAAAGGGTGCTACAGAGAGCTGTTGAAAAGCAGGCAGAGACACCCACCCCAGTCCCCAAAGAGATTTATATATAGCACCTGGCAACAGGTCTCTGCAGCATCTCATGTGCCATCTGCCAGGGTGGCTGTGGGTGTGAGGTCTGATAAGACACATATAGCAGGGACGCAGTGGTAATGCAGATAAGTTAATCACCTGTGAGCACGAGCAGGGATAAAGCCCTTGTGCAAATCCTGCCCCACATTCCAGAGCCACAGTTTTAACACTCTGGCTGTAAACCATCCGAGTAGCTTCCCCGTTAGTAGGTGCTGTTTCTAAGTGCACATCTGTTAAGGGCTAGGGTGCAGTGAGGATGCCCGGGAAGAACGAGGAATAGCTGCTTGTTGGGCATGATCCCAGAATGCTAAGGCCTGGGCCTTAAAGGCTCAAAGGAGGATTCGGTAAGGCCAGCCACTGAAGTTCAAGTTCAAGCAATCACCACAAGTTCAAGCATGCTCAAGGTAAAAGTACATCAATACCAAGATTCTGGTTTCTTTGCCTCCTTGGTATGCCCAACTTATACATACTTCTTGCAAGGAACTCAATTTATGCAGATATCTTGCAAGGAACACTGCTTAGAGACATCTGTGCCCAATTTAGAACTTAATTCGAGGACACTGACAGGACAAAGACTGTATTGGGACAGTTAACACTTGCCCATAGGGCGTGATTGTGTTCAAGGGCTCCTGGTGCCTTGGTTGCAAATCCCCTGGACAATTTCCTGGTTATGTTCCATCTTTGGCTCCAATAACTATGGTGCTACTTAGTAGAGCATGCATGTCCTTTTCAGAAAACCCTTTGGCAACACCAATATGGAACCTTCTTGAAACCAGCAGAAGCCCCTTCTGGAGATCCATGCCATAGAGGTGCCAGTTCCTGAGGGTATGTGTACAACAAGGTTTAGGGGCCACAAGTCCGAGCAAAAGCAGACTGACCTTGGTTTGGTAGTAGGCAAGTTAAGGGCCATTGCACCCTAGTCAGCTGAGCTATCGCCGGTCAGCTTAGTTTCGTTTTTAGGAAAGCCATCCAACTATGCTGTGTCTACAAGAAGACAAGTCACAGGTGTGACATAACATTCTGACAGTGATCCAGAAAAAGCAGGGATACCTACGTTTAGGACAGACAAGTCCAATTGCAAAGGAAAGCTTGTCTGTAGTGAATAATGGAATGATGGGGACAGTCTTCCTTAACCCTTCATCTCTATGTGTCCCCTAGTGAAAGCATTGAGGGGCCAGGCAGAAGCTGATGGAAGAGATACATGGTTTGAAACATGGACACCCTTCCATTAGCTGTTGGCAGACCCACAAGAGGGCCCATGAGGACAGTCGAGTGGAATAGTCAACTTCATCTGGAGAAGACTCGCAGTTCGTTCTGCATAGTGCACATTCAAGTTCACCTGGGACAATCGCCAAGGTAGACCACATCTTGCTCCATAGAACGGCCAGGCCCAGAGAAGGCAGCAGATGCCTTGTTGATGGCGTTCATATGGGACATGAACCTTGCTGCCCCCAACCAAAGCATAGACCCAGGATTTGTGTCTGCACAAAGCATCTGTTAGGACTTTAGGTGTGATGCTCCCCAACTTGGGGCACAAGTCAGGGTTCTCAGGATGAATGGCCACATCTAGTTATTGCCCTTGAGGAACATGGCCAGGTACATTGCCTGGTACAAGGAAGGACCCCTGCTCCTGAGCTTGCACTGTATAGACACTTACAGGGATGACAGTGTCTAAGTATCTTCCCAACCAGTCCTCAGGAGATGCTAGGTACAAGTCCCCTACCTACTCACGACTCCTGGAGCTGAAACTGCCTGGATCCCACAGGCCAACCAAGCCATGTCTTATACCACATGTCCTTACCCTCCAGACCCAGCCAGCCACGGCCCAATCTGCTTGTCAACAGACCAGAGACCCTGGCACAGAGGAAGGTGCTGGACCAAGTTCAACGTGTGTGTGAATAAAACACAAGGCATCTCAAGGATAGAGGTTGAAAGCTTGTTTTCACTTAGAACAAGCTCAAGGGATTCAAGCCCTGGGGATTCCAGGAAGCCAGGCCTGTGTCAAGCTGCATCACTGGGGTCCAGTTCCCCCGGGACCCTCAACACACTCCCTTCTACTTGCAATTCCGTGCTTAGGTCCATCCATAATGGAGCCCCTTAGCACACTTCTGTCATGTGCCACTCCCCTTAACTACAAAGGTCTGCCATGTTGGGAACATGGAGGACACAGCCACCTTCTACCCTGTCAACCAAGCTGCAGAGTCAAGCAGGATGCACATGGAGGTTAAAATACGTCAAGAGACCGTTCACGTTATTGGTTGCAAATTGCATTTTTGCAGCAATTTGGAATATCAATGGAAAGAGTCAAGCACCTTGACAGATTGAGATTCCTCAACCTGGCATGACTAGGAGATGCGAGTGGCACTTCACTCGGGTTCTGCGACTCCGCCTGGGTTTTTCACTTCTGCAATAGGCATGCAGGTGGACCCTCTATGGTTCACTGGGAGATTCAGAGATCATTACATGATATCGAGCTAAATTCACTCAAGGCCTTCCCATGTGCCACTTAGGAGTGCCACCACTTCAGTTCAGTTCCTTTAGAGGATGCGCCTCACCCAGGATGCAGCTCGTGTTTCGATACATTCCGCAACTACATTGGCTTGACTGTGTGGAAGAGTGCACTCATGCACCCACCCCTAGAATGTGAAGGTCTTCAGTCCACTTCAGTCTAAAGCAGATCTGTTTGATGTCAGTAGCGGATAGTCACGGGACCTGGGCCAAGTTGGCAGATGGGGAAGCACACAGCAGGTTCAGGCCAACTCCGACACTTGAGATCATCTCAGTCTAGACCCCAAGAAAACACATTGGGTTAGCATTAGCCCTCCCACGAGTCCATCCTAGGGCCAGGCACGTTCATATAATCGCCTTCCTACCAGCTTGCCATTGCACAGGTGGTTAGATCTAGGGTCATGGAGTTACAGTGAAGACCAGTCTGACCTCAGAATGGTGACCACAGTGGGTTACTGTGGGAGTCCTCCAAACAGAGGACTTTTGTGCCTTTGCCTTTCTGTATCATGATTCCAGAGTTCCCTCCTGAGGGAGGCCAGAGGCACCAACACTGTTCTCACATCCAAGTTCAAAGCCCAGACACTCAGAACCTGTGACTTGGGAACCCACTTCCACCACAGAACTCATGGTGGAAAGAGGCTTTAAGAATGCAGTCAATGTGGAAATGTGGCAGCAGGAAGTCCCTGCTGAGGGTACATTAGGTAGCCAAGGAGCCAAGATGCACTTTCCTAGCTCCGTCAGCATCACAGAGTGTAACAAAGCCTGGTGTCTGACTGCAGGTCAATTTCAGCTCCACCCGCAAGACTGGCTTTGCTGTGAGGTGCTTTGAATACTGGTGGCTTCAACAAGAAGTAAGGGCACAAGTCTAGATCCTTATTCATCTTTTGAGCAACACGGTATTGATCCCCAGTCTCCCTACTAAGGCCATTTCTTGCAGTTTCTTGGAAACAATGCGATATGCAATTGTAAGATAGTTTGATTTAGCATTCAGAATGTAGACTTCTAGGTCAGGGGTGATAAGCCAAACCAAGTGTTCAGACACTTCAAGTCATTTACCATTACATCAAGGCGTCTTACGGCAACCTTACCATGGTGTATTTAGTCATGCTGAGACCAAGAATGTAACTTAAGGTATAGTGGTGTTCCCAGTGAATTCGAGAGTTTAGCCAAGCTCTACCCAAGAGATTGGGTAAGCTTTGAGACTTGTCACTGAAATGTTGCAAGTTATATTTAGTGCAAAGGTGTATCTCGTCTTCCCTTCCATGTTTGGTCTCCCAAGCTAATGGGGACCTTGAGGTGGACTGTGTATAACACAAGGACTTATAGGTCACAGAGCACATCTGACTAGATGGATTGTCCCATTGTCCATAAAAACCGAAGTTCTAGGCAGCCATAGTGGGTGGACTCCGAAGGCCCTCAGCTTCAAGAAGAGCTGTCAGGATGGAGTCCCAGAGGCATGCTGGGACAATTCTCACTTGCATATGTGAGTACTTCCTGGGCAATGCTAGTGGCTGCAGGCTCACCCATAAGGGAAGTTGGGGATGGGGTCTAGGGAGCACATTCAAGCCAGCATTGGGTTTAGTGCTTTTTGATTTTGACGTTCTCTAGGTTGGAAGAGCTGACCATTGGGTATATGGGCAGGTACCAGGTACAGGACTGTCTACATGGCCAGCGCTAGAAGCCAAGGAGTGTCCACAGGCTTCTGCCCATGTTCACACCTGGCCTGAAGCAGCAGTCTGGGCCCTGCATGTGAGGTTTATGGAAACTTGAGTTTCCTAGTACCTGTTGGACAGTCCTGGCAGCACAGTTGGCCCTCCCACTGTCTCAGGTGTATGAGCCATGCTTCAAGTAGTTGTGTGTCTACTGTCCAGCCCCCTCCTGGTCTGCTCTCATCCCTTACCTGCCTGGGTTATTCAAGGGCTTGGGTTTAAGGTCCCAGCAACAGAGCTTGTTGTCAGAAGCAACTTAGTGCCGCCCTCCCTCCCCTAGATTTGTCCGATCAGCTGGAGGCCAGAAGGACAGGCTGGGAGTAGGACAGCAGTCATTCCAGATTTGACGTCTCAAGGACAAGCAGGTGACTGGATGTTTTTGCTCCAGGTTTAACACTTGGGGCATGTAGAAGTGCTCCCCCTGCCATCATGGTAGGCTATGAAGTCTCCATGTTTAGAGGTCTCCCTTCAGAGCCTCATTCAACTTTGTAAGCCCTCAGTGAGTTGCTCCCCTTACAGGGGCACCACCTATTTTCCCAGCGAACATCTTTATTTCCCTTTAGGTAGCTTTTTATTGGGTACAAAGCTATAGCGAGAAGTTATAGCTCTAGTCACAAGTGCTCTTTGAGAACGAACTTCAGCACTTGCAAATGGAAGTCCAGAGCCCAGGAAAAGTTGGGGGTGTCAGTTTGCTTCCTTTATAAACACAAACTGACGGTATTTCATGGAAGGATCCTCAGGCTTCCAAAGTAAAATCTCAGGCCAACTTAAGACTCAGACATGGGAAATGATTTTCAGGTCTTCAAATCTAGCTAGCACCTACTCAGTAGGTGTCATTGGCCCACGCAGGATTCGGCAGAATGAGTGGTTCAAGTCCCTAGTCCCTGGAGAACTCGGTCTGGTTACAGGCAGCCATGTGTACAAGATCGTAAGGTGACAGAATAACCCGAATCTTCAAGTTAGACGGTCAGCCCAGAGTCACCCCGATAGGAGCCTCAAGTTCTCACTTGCATCTACCCAGTGTCCGCCCCCTCCACCTGTCCTTTGCTTCAACAAGCCTTAGAGTGAGAGCAGCACTTGCATTAGTACCTTGGATTATTGGAAGGCGGGGCTACAGGAGAAGTTTGTGGTAACCCGAGATGGACACAATGCCCTCTACCACAAGTTGTCACGCAGGTGCCAATGGTGACGTTTAAGCATTGTTGAGGCACGATTGTCCAACCCTTTAAGTTTATACCACTAACCTAGAAGTCAACCTCTTGCTAGTGCACTTCCACCCATCCCACAAGGCTCACAGCCCTGTGGACAGTGCCATCCACTCCAGCTCAGAAGTCCCAAGATTCCAACCTCTAAGGAAAGAGAAGACTCAGGAACATTTGTAGATGCCCATTTGCTGGCCTGTATCCCAGATGGGGAGGTTGAGAAATGCCTCTCCAGGAGCACCAAGGCCCTGTTCAGAAGGAAGTGGCTATCCTTGTTTCAGGGATGGCCAGAGACACCACCTAAGGAGGTTCTGTACTGCCACCTTGGAGAACCAGGGCAAGGACTTAGGTCTTCCAGATGCAGAGACTCTCCCGCACAGTATACCTTAGTGAGGTGGAGAATGTGGGTATGCCAGGTGCTTGAGGGAAGCCCACACTGGGGCTAATGTGCTCATTTCCCCCTCTTCCCTCAAAGGAAGCAACTGCCAACAATGGGTGTCAGGGCATCCAGAGTCCCTAGTGCCTGGGGGAAGGCTAGCCAAAGACAGTCACATGTACACAATTGTTAGACTGGTAACTGACACTAGCCTAGCCGTTCAGTTGAGGAGGAGAGATCAGTTCCCCCTAGAGAGAAATTCCAAGCTCAAGTCACCCAGTATTCACTTGGGTGGACCATGTCCACCTCCATTCTTTAGAATAGTGGAGGGTCAACCCAAGCCACACATGGCCTATAAGGTGTGCTTTTAGGAGCCACCATGTCGGTCCACTAAACAGGGCCTTTGTGTTTTATGAGCAAAAATAAGATGGCAACATCCTTATGATTTGCCAAGTTCCTTAGTTCAATTGCTCCAGGGCTATCTCCCGCTCCCTCCTGGGGCTGGGATGGAGGCGAGCTTTTTGGTTAGGAAACTGTTCCGTTTCCTCTGCAGCCGATTTTAGGAGTAGAAAAGACTCCGACTAGCCCAGAGTCCAAGATGGGTTGACGGGTCAGGGAAGGCCCCCATTTATTGACCCATCTGTTGTGCCAGCCATCTTTCCCCATTAACTTGTGGGGGTTTATGGTTTTTAATCTCTTCCACATACGTAGTATATTCCACTCCCCGGTTTTTGTAGCCCACGTATTTTCATGTTCTGTTTGCCCGAGTTATGACCCAGGACATTATGTACTGCAGTACTCCTTCTTTCTACCCCTCAGAAGCAAACAAGCTTTTCCCTCCAAACACCAAGTGGTGCTAGGATCCAAATCCAGCATCAACCCAATGACTGTTGGTGGAGCCAAGTGAAATCTGACCCGAGGTCTGCAAACCTACCTCTAGAAGGGACCTCAGGGAAACTAAGGCCCACCACGCACATTTCAGTAGGAAGCCAGCAGGATGGCTCTGCAACCCCAAAGCTATCTCATCTCAAGTACCAACTGGGTGCCTTTTTTGTGCCTGATGGGCAGTTCTTGGGAAGATGCTACAGCCAGACCCATCTTCCCCAGACCTCTATTTCACTACCTTGAGTTTCTAGCTAGTGTTTTTAAGACTCGTTTTTAAGAATCAAGGTTTACTCCTTTAGGAGCATCTAGTGAACTTCTGAGGGGAAGCATAAGTTAACGTTTGACAGTGGGATGTCTTGCAGATAAACGGCTTCCATGTCTAGCCAAGACTGCAGGTCAGAACCTGAGCCTGCGACTCCCAAGTTCTGCCCACTCCATAGGCCGGCTTCAGTTTCCTTCATAGGTCATGCCACTACCCAATGTTTCAGTGGGGTCTTGAAAACTTTCTGCAAGCAAGGGCATTCTCTGCCACATCTTCAGCACCTAGGAATCTGGTGCACAGGCATTTGCTGTTGAATGGTTTACTCAGGTGTTTCCAGGCATCAAGAAGTTTGAGATGCATTTGTATTTCCCAGAACTTAAGCCTTCACGATGTGAAAGGCTTAGGAAGTTGGGGGAAGGCAGTTAAATGCCAGCCCCGATTTGACCGTTTTCCACCCCAGCCTTTGTAGTCCCAGATTGAGTTGCAAACCAGGGCCCAAGCACATCTGAAATGTTGTGGTTGATGTAGGTGCCCAAGCAGCAGTATCTAAAGGACCAGTCACTACCCCTGGCAGCACCATGCAGGTCAATGCCCTTCGATGTCTCAGAAATGTCTACATCCACTCAAAGTCACTACCCAATGTGATATGGCAACCAGAGAACAGTACCCCCCAGGGCTGAATGACCTACATAAGCAGAGAAGGTTGAGGGCGAGGAGGAAGACTACATGGAACTAAAGCCATTCACCCTCAAGGTGAAGAGGTTGACCCAGTTCAGATGCTCACCTGGCAGCTGACCACTGGCAGAGGCTCATTCCTCATCCTGTCACTTCACATCTTGGAACCTCATAAGAGCCATTGGGAACAAGGCCCAGACCTGAGCATGAATCCAACATTCAGACCAGGTCTTAGGAGAACCTAGTTGCAAATAAGGACCCAGGAAGATATTGACCTCAGGTCAAGTGGTACCACTTATAACTTCCCAAAACATTAATGCGAAAGCCTAGGGCACCTTCACCGTCCTCCAACTTTCTCCTCTAACCTCTTATCCACCCTGAACTTCAGGGCATGCACTTCAAGCGAGACCCTTTTTACTCCTGGCACTGGTGTGCAGTTCTCAGGGAGGGAGCTTGCACCAGAGTTTGCCAAGCAGAGCTATTGTCCTAGCAAGTGCCACATGGTTAATTGAGGACTGAAGCTTACTACAAACCATCCTCAGAGTACCCGAAGTTGCTACTATGTTGGACTGTGTTGAGAGATCGAGCATCTGCAGGAGCTCATGGAGTGCTGTGATGGATTAGTAATGTCTGCCACAGATTCTAGGACTGCCCCCAGCCCCTCCACCATGAGGATCAGAGAGTGGGCGTGGCCCAAGCATCAGACACTGATCCACTTGGGAGCTTCACAGGAAGGGATGCAAAGTCATCGGCTCATGAGTTACCATTGCATGCTTTAGGGTACAAAGTATCATTTTCCCATCCATCATGGAATCATTAGGCTAAAAATGTTTCTTCAACCAACTTTCACCTTGGTGTTTTGCCTCACTGGAGGGAGGGA
>NW_026006332.1:101603-109335 GCF_001458135.2 Marmota marmota marmota
GACTTGAGTGTTCAAGAGCTTATGCAGTACTCAGGGCCACACTCTTGGTGCCATCTGGCTCCTGATGCTCCTTTCAGGCAGGTTGGTCTCCGCCCCTGCAGCTCATCCACCCACCCGGGTTAAAAATCTAGGTCATCTTCCCAGTCTGCCAGACTCCACCTCTCAGAGTGGTGCCAAGTTCAGAACTCTAGAGAGCCGCTTGGCCACTACTGCAACACACACCATGCCACCCGAGCACGGATCTGTGGTCTGAAGTTATGTGTCCACCCCAGTCTAGTGTGGCTGTCCTGGGTTCAGTTCTGTGCTATTCCAGCCCCTTGAAGGCTCAGGCTGGTTACTACTGGTCATAGACCTTCCTAGGGTGAGCACAGGACAGGCGACCTGGGTCTGTTTCATGTCCCTTTCTAGTTGGAGTAAGGTGGCTACAGATGCCTGGACACGGCAGTCCCTGGTCTTCCCATTACCCAGTCTGTAGGGCAGCGATTCCCACCCTTTGTTCTTGAGCTTATCAGGACTGCCATTTGGTACCACTTATCACATTGGACTTTCCTGTTCTTGAGGAACTTAGCCAAGTTGAGACAAGGCCCAGAGGAAGAGGGCACATGCATTTGCAGGCCTTGGCTCGTGTCCCGACAGCTGACCCCCAGGAGGCAGGTGTGTGACCCTCACTGGGTCATTGTCCGGGTGCCCTGCAGGTATTTTTGCAAATAGCTACAGTAACTCCTCTAGCACAGGGCGAGCTGCCCGAATGCAGCCCAGGTCACTTTACTCTTCCGCCCCTGAAGACCAGACAAGCTCTTTCCAGGGAGCCGCCCGAGGGTGTCTGAGCCGTCTCTTCCTAAATGGGAGCCCCAGTAAGCTTTGCCTGCATGTTTGCTCACCTGACTCAGTTTCGTTGCTGTTACCAGCTGAAACCTAGTGTCCACCATCATTTGTAATTTGTGACTGCGTTCTGCCAAGGACAGGGCTTATCTGGGCTCAGAATCCAGGTGCAAGCCATCCCATGTGCAAGATTCTAGGCTCAGAACCCAGATGCAAGTGGGACAAAAGGGTCCTCAAGGGATACAGTGGTCTGAGCATCCATGTCCTGGAGCCCACTCCTTCCTTTTGCTCTGCAAGTAGGGCCCCCGCACCCAATACCTCCTAAGTGACATCTTCCTAGAAGCCAACCCCCACTCTCTCCAGCAAGTTTCTGTTCGAGAACACAACAGCTGATGGTCATTCTCCCTTTCGAAGAATACCTACTGGAGAGACTCCTGTGGCATATGCCCCTATTTCTATAGGATCTGGATGAATCCCTGAAACTAGGCTTGTCTTTCCCCCTACCTAGAAGGGGGCTACCACACTAGAAACGAGGCCAGGACTTCAGGAAGGAGTTGGCCAATGTGTGTACTCACCACACCCTAGGTAGCCATTCAAGGTAGGGAGTGACCACTTTAGGCTGTCACTCTGGCTGGACAGCTGTAAGGGTTGTAGGAGTGGCTGGAACCCTTTACTTGCTTAGCTGAAGCTATGCAGGTCTGTGGTAGTCAAGCCCAGGTTAGAGAGTGTCTGCAGAGATCAGCTCGAAAGACCGATAGCCATGGGTGTCTTGGCCCAGGCAAAGACATTTACAAAAGTCAGAGAAGGGACAAACTTATTGCCACTCTGGTTCACAAGATCTTTAGGGTATCTAGGAGTGAGCCAGAGTCGGCTGGACAACATTTGGGGGTGACCCTAGGGAAGGGCCTCCTTAGAAGTCTGGAGGTCAGATAGCCCTGGGTCCCATTAGGTCACCTACTCCTATTGGCTGTCCCTGTTGCTAGGGACCTTCTGAGTGGCAACTCAGGCTAGAGGCCCTGTTGGCAACGCTGAAAGATGGTGACTGGAATGGTGGACCCTAGCACCCAAACTGCTCCAGAGGAGGAGGGTGACCTGACAATCATGTCAGGAAGCTAGATCAACACTGGAGCCACCTGTTGTGTGCCGACTCAGCCTGGTTCGTTCTTTAGGTCAAGGGCTTTCTATAGCAGTAAGTGGTAAGATTCTAGGTGGTGGCTTCACTTTTCCCTACTTGCAAGAAAGTGTCGAGTTGTGTCCCAGGATGTCTTATGCCCCTTAGAAAAAAGATTAGCTAGGAGCAAGCATCTCATCTGGAAGCCAAGTTCAGATGGAAGTGTCTCCAGGGCAGTCCCTCATCCACTAATCCTCTCAGGGTCGCATTATGTGCACCCCCAGGAGGTACACTAAGACCCCCCCCCAGGGCATGCTAGTGACATATATCCAGGTCAGCTTAAGACCTGAGGTGTGTGTAGAGATGACATCCCTTAAAGCCAGAACCTCCGACTACGGTTCCTATTGCAAAAATAGACCATCAGCTTTACTCAAGTCCATCTCCTTAAACTTCTTGGTCAAGAAGTCTGTGGAACATCCCATTGTATGGGATCAAGGCCGAGAGTGAAGCATCCTGTCATCCTAATCCATACCTGGACTCCCCCAGGTATCCCAAGTGATGTCTGAAGGATTTTTAGTGCACCATAGGTGGTTAGACCAGATGGTTTAAGCAGAGATCCCAAAGTTAACCCCAAACAATCGACAGTGTTGCTTTTGGATTTACGGATTACCGGCATGAGGTTTGCCATTTTAGGTCATTTGCCATTTTACGAGCCGTTTTATCTTGGGATTCCGAGTTTAGTTTCTGAGGCAAGGCTGCTTAGCTGACCATGAGCGCTTGTGCCTGCCGTCAACCCCACCCCAGCTCAGACTCCCGAGCAGCTAGTGAGAGTCCTCTTGCGGCTATAAACTGCTGAGTGCAGACAAGCGGCTGCTCTCCTCGGAGGGAGGGCCTTGTCGGTGTGCCTCCTTTTACCCACAAGGAGTCCCTTGCATGACGTTCTGGTGGGTGGCGGTCCTTGGACTTTGTGTGGACCTGTCCTTTTAGGGAAGTTCGTACTCGTTTGATAATGCGTTAGCCTGGGACTTAAGTGACAGCTTAATGGCATCCTGATATATTGATGGCTTGTGGCTCGCCAACATGGCAGAGTCAGGCTTTGATGCTGTTTCCTTGAAGTGTTCCCCCCACCGTAAGCTTGCATCTAATGGTTTAATTTTTCTGGTTATTTTTTAGCCAAACTGGCTCATGCATTAATCGCTGACCAATGGCTGCCCGGCTACATGATCCACCCGAGTCCAAGACCACTGAGGGTTTGTGGGAAGGACAGGTTCCTATTGGATATGGATTCCAAGGCTTCAAGAAATAAAGCATATTGTACAAGGAAGGAGCCTCTTTACAGACTAATATTAAGGTGTATTTGATAAATTCCAAGCTAGGTCTGGCCCAGCCTCCAACACCCCTCACTGAGGCATGTGAGGTCTGGGCTTAGCTTCAGGGGTTCTAATCTAGGAATTGTGATCACAACTAGTCTGTTATTTTTCTCCAAAAAGAGCCAGTTGTGGCCAAATTCGAGAGCGATAGCTGTGACTACTGTGCTGATTAGTAAGGCCTTGAAGTTAACCTTGAAACAAGGTCATGAGGTTCAGACACCAAATCCAGGCAGTTTATGAAGGGTCAACATGGGTTCACAGGGGAAGGGAGGATATATCGGGCTGTCTTGTTATGGCGTTAGATCGACCCCACTTTTGGTCCAGTCCTAGAAGTTACCTCTTGGGAGCCGGGGTTGAGTGGCTCTGGAGATGGGCATTTCAAAGAAGTCTTCAGAAAGGCCAGATGCACAGTGGTCAGTGGCTCTAGTATCATAGACCTAAGTGCCCTCCCCCCATGCCAACACCTGAAAGGTCAACTCGCTGACCTTGTTCAGGTCTTGAAATCAGGACAGGAAGTCTTGAACTTCTACAGATTAAGTATTTTCTAGAACATATGTTCTAGAACATACCATGGTTGTGCTATTTGACAATAAACATGGATGTTCACAGTTAAGCACTCTCCATGAAGTACAAGGATTTATAGCTTCTGCAGAGGACCAGCTTCTATCTCCTCTATGGAGATATAGACACAGGATAAGTGGGGACACTACGTTGATTCAGAATGGCTCACAGGTACAAGATTCCCAGTGATCAATGCAGACATGTCCCTATGACACCACCCCTTAAGGTGCACCCACTGGGAGCCGACAAGGGGCACTTACTGGCGTGAGTTCCTGGGACTGTTTACAGGTTCAGTATTTTTCCCCAGGGTAGATACTAAGCTTAGTTTGAATTAAAATCCATTAGGTGTCTCAGGACACGATTTCCACTTGGGTTCCCAAAGTCCTCTAGAGCAGTCTCAGGCCACCGCTTCTTGCAAGAAACAAGTTTATACAGCTCTTGGAAGTCATAACTAGTTTGATATCTTGTCCTTGGGACAGGAAAGCCAAATATGTCCTCCAGCAAATCCTGGCCACGTAGCACCAGGAGACTCGGAGTCCTCACCACCCATTTAGGCACCCAAGCGACCCCAACCAGCAGCCCAAGTCGTCCTTTTGGGGTACTTAGGTCAAGCCTTAACCAATGCTTGGTTTGGAGATACAGACCATGGCTTATGAACTTGGTCAAGCCCCAGAAGTTTAGGTGGAATTCCCTTTTTTGATACGGTTCTTACGGAAGAATAACCAGGAAGACAGGTCGTCTATGGAGAGTCTTCTAGAGACCAACTTCAGCCTGAATAAGGACCCTCAGGGGATACTGGCCCCAACTGCTTTAGAGTTGGAGTTCCCCGGTGGGTTCACTTAAGGATAAGACTTGTTCTAGTCGATCCTCCATAGGTTTCTCTAGGTTTCCCCAGGCACTGTGCTGAGGACCAAGTATCTCCTCAAGGTTGCTCTACAGGAGCTACTGCCTGGTGATATAACTCACAGGGGCCCCCATTTAGTTATTCAGACAAACGGGGACCTTTCCGGTTCAGAACTCTGCATCACCCATTGTCCCCTCTGGAGCATGTGGGGGGACAAGACTAGGACAGCCTCCCTGTATCAGCATGAAGCAGCTAAAGGTAGACCCTGGCCCCTTAAGTAGGGATAGATTGGGGGGGTGAGAACAGAGGGAAAGCTCATTGATTCATGGCCAGACAGCCAACCCCAGGAAGCCTGGGCTGTGCCACCCTCAGCCACTGTCAGCTTTGCGTCATTGATGCCAGGGTGCCTTGCAGGCATTCCCTTGAATAACAAGGACTCGTCTTCCATGGGCTGGACGCCCCGGGACAGCATTGACACTCACTGCAGATACCAGCCCTCAGGGGACTTGGACAGATAGGCCGACCTGTGCCAAGCCCAGGGGAGTGACATGGGGTCTCTGTTCATGGCCCATTCGAATCAGTCTGACGAATGGGGAGAATTGCAGAGATTCTGGCCACGTCCCTTCCCCCATCAGCAACTACCAAGCCTTGTTCTTGGACATTCCCACCTTTGAGAGTGACACCAGCTGTCATGCGGCGTTAAGTGGAGGGACAGTTTCTGCTTCTAAGGGACTCAGTGCACTCAAGGATGACCTGGCATGACACAGGACGTGTGCACCCTCATGGTCATTGTCAGCTGTGGCCAAGAATGGCAGGCTGAGGCAGGGGGACAGGGTCTCCCTAGCCCCTTCGATTCCTGCCAGAGGTGATCTCCTATCTGGAAGGCTACATCATTCCCAGGTGCAGGAGTAAGCCCCCCCCCCCATTAGGCAGAGGAAGATGGGGACCAACAGAAAAATGGTCCTCGTTGCACCTCTAGGGTACTTGCCGAATCCCAGATGGCCCCATTGGGGAGCCTCCTTGGATTAGTCCACCTTGTTTTGCCATTTAAGCCACTTCCTCCTGTGGCTCAAGGTCACCTTGACAAACCCGTATGCCTGACCCCTAAATGCTGGCCAGGTTTCACTTTCACAGGTCGAGATTTAAGGACACTTGCAGTAGGAGGCCAGGGCACTGGTCCCCCTCAAGGGGAAGCAAGATTCAGCATGGCAGACATTCTTCCTGTAGCTTGGAAGGTGCAGGTGACCTCGTTTTGGTAGTGGTGCATTGAAGGGCATCTCCCCATCATAAGATTGTTCAGTGTTTTAGTGGACTGTCCTGATAGGTAAGAAAGCTCACTTACAGGGCATCAGGGTTGGGGAGGGAAGTCAAGATCAGGACGTCACATGCCCACTGTCTAGGCCTGGAGGTGTTAATGCCAAGCCCTGAGGCTTTAGGCACACTTCTCCAGTAGCCAGAGAAGCCCCTAGTCCTTTAGATGATCCCAGCTGATTGCTAAGAACTTCAACCAGGAGCCTGCTCAAGGTTAGGAGCAAGGTCAAAGATAATCGTCTTCCTTGACCTTTTGTAAGGCCAAGGGCTACAGCTTCTTTAGGAGACAGCTCGTTTTAGAAAGATGGCATAAAATCTTAAGAGGCCCACATACCTGCAGATCCCATTCACCCGACCCCCGTGCAGCACAGGTGGGGTAGGTATGCCTTCTCATTAAGGAAAAGGCTTCTAGGATTTGAAGCCAGCTCAGCCCAGGACTCCTCCTTACTGCTTGACCTGGCATCTCGTTTTAGACCAGATATGAGATGAACTGAAATCCCCTTCAAGGGCTGCAATTGGGGGAACTTATGACCTCATAGTTGACAGTCAGGAAGTGTCCAACATGGACAAGTCCCAGGCACAACCACACCAAGTTGGTCAAGAGGTCCTCACAGCTCCCTCCTGGTTCTAGGGCCCCTGTGGTGGACAGCTTTGTCCATTGTCTGAGATGTGGCAGGGCTTATATGGAACATTTGAGCATCCCCATAAGTGTGCAAGTTGCTTAAGAATGTCCTGCCATGTGCACCCTCTTCCACGGGGAGGCTGGCCTCCTTCACCATACTGAATAGAGCCCTCACTGCAGCTGGACGTGCAAGCCCATTGTGTGATTAACCCAGCATCTCCTGCACCATTATTTGTTCCAGTTAGGATTTCCAGAGACCCAGTCGAGCCCCACAATCCTGGATGGGCATCATGAGTCCACCACAACACTGTCTGCTGCATCACCATTCTTGCAGAGACCCGATTCAGAGAGTCAGGCCCGTGATCCTGAGCATTTAGAGGTAAAGATGAACCTCAGGGTTCCCCATTGCCAAGGTAAGTTGCAGGTTTTTCTCCTGGAGCTTCTTGTAACTGGGAGTGATCCACAGGTGGGTGGAGGGGGGAGCATGAGAAGGAGCAAGGCTCCCAAGAGCTCGAGGGTTAACCCACTGCACCTGCAGGTTTGTGGTCCCCGATTATTTACTGCATGTGTGGACTTCACTAGCAGGACTTGCAGTACTGGAGCCTTGAGCTTGGAGGAAGGCTAACACATTGACAGTTAACCACACCGCCCCCGGCCCCCAGGCCAGCTTCCCCAGGGGCTTAAGACTTGGGGTTTGCAGCCCAAAAAGGCAAGGCTACCTCCTCCCAAAGCAGGTGCCCCATGCCCGGCCCCCTCCCCTTCCTAGGGGAGACCTCACTTGCTGCAGGGTCCCCTGTTGCTTGTAAGTGGAAGCTTTAGTTTTGAGCCATCTTGGGCTCCCAACTCCCTTTCCAGCATATAAGGAGCTGAGATTGCAAGACGGGAGAAAATATTCAAGTCAGAAGCAAAGAGGCAAGTGGGGGGACTTAGGATCCAGCCAGGGCTTCCCCAGTAGCTGGGGTCACTGTGCAGACCCAGGAGGTGATAAAATGGCCACCTTAGGCTCAGCCCTCTGAGTTCTCCCCCAGGTTAGCTCCTGGAGGTGAAGCCAGGCCTTCCCGGCTTCAGAGAGTCAGCCCCGTGATCTAGAG
>NW_026006332.1:115710-137095 GCF_001458135.2 Marmota marmota marmota
TTTAACTATACTAATGTGAGCTAAGATTTTGTCCATATTTTGACATGATAAGCACCTATTAAAATGTAAGTTTATTTCTTTAAAGAAAGATCCTTATTGCCTAATAATTCTTACTGTTTAAGACAAGATTAATTTTGGTAAATAAATTCACATTGTTGATTAAACATTAAGTATATTGAACTACTAAATCCAATTCTAACAATTGTCCTTAGAGACTAAAATTGATTGATTCTAAGACACTGAGATATTAATTTTTACATATTTTATTTGTTAGATAATTATAAAATTACAAAAAAACACAACATTTTATTAAGACTAAGGTTCTCCAAATTAAAGTTATATATTAATTTTAAACAATAAAGGTTACAAACTTAAAAAAAAATTCATTGATATTATATAAGTTCTCTGACTAGATCTATTGTCCATAAAAAATACATAAGATTTATACACTGCTCCCTACACAAAAAATAACCTTAATCATATTTTTTAAAGGCAATTAAGAGATACCTATTTAAAGGATAATATTCTAAAATTATAGAGATTTTGAGACCTTCTCTCAAAAAGATTGAGGATTCTTTCTAAATTGTTAGGATGGATCGATTAGTCTATATTAAAAAATTTTAATAATCAATAAAAGGTAAATCTATTCTTAATCATTTAAATACTTGTACTATTATCTAAAACTTAAACTAATAATACTATGGCTTATGCCAATCCTTTACTCAATTTTATTAAACAAGGAAAAGGGGGAATACATGATCCCAGAGAGACACTAGATTTTACAAAATACTTTAAAAGTTTTTTCTTAAATTGTAATATTGAGAGTCTTAATGTTACTGAACATGATTCAGTAAATTAAATCAGATATCAAAGGAGAGTTTAAAACAGTCATCATTATAATGACTGAGAAACCTGGCACAGGAAGGTAAATTTCCAGCTACAGAGTTTATAGCCATGCAGCTTCACGAGCTTGTCAGGTAAATAAAAATTATGAAAAGACTTGTGTGGACCCATTTCCCAGGTCTTGCAGTGTGGACTGGAAAGTCCACCCATAAAACTAGATTAATTGTCCTGACTGTAATGGTCAGTTATACCTATATATTGATTCTATGGTAAACAGACTGTCTGGAAGTAACTTTTGAGAAAAAGACAGTGTTGAAATAACGGATTGTTCCGCATCTGTATGGATGGCAGCTATGGCCAGATGTGAGTAACACCAATTAAGGGCCAGTTCTATATGAGGGATCTCCTCTTCATCTGTCTCTCTCAGCTTTGTCACTATATTACTGTTTGTCTGTCTATGGCCTGTCTCCTTCCTTCCCGAACACATGCCCCACCAGCCCAGAGCTGTGAGATGGAGAAGAAACCTGAGTTTGCTGATCCTAGGGTAAATGCTGGCGTGGAGGCCATGGGGGCATTATCTATCAAGGAGACAAAGAGCCCTCTTGGGGACTATGCCATGCACACTCCACATCACCGTATTTGGCCCGGAAGGATGGCTGGTTAGTCAATGACCAGTAAGATTCCTCAAGGGAGGGACAACCTAAGACAGGCACAGTCACAGAGGAGCCATCAGGAGAAAATTTGGGGGCCAACAGAGGTGAGGCAAAGAACCTCACCCCCAACTGGTGCAAAGGCCTAATTCTTCTCCCCTTCTGAGAGAGGTCTCCTGCCCCATGGCTGCTTTGCTCCCCACATCCAGCTCAGATCAGAACCCTAGTGACAGAGACCTAGTCAACAGTGACTGCCTGCTCACCACAGCAGGAGACAAATGCAGCTACAGGAATGGGCCATGTCTGGATGCTTTTCTCTTTCTTGGTTCCCATTTTTTTCTATGTTTTTCCTTTTCCTTTCTTTTCTCATCAGGGTTCTCCTTTGACAATAAATTTAATAGAAGAGGAGAAAATGTTAGAATAGCCTTCAGTTGCAACTAACAGCTACGAGCATATAGAGTTTCCTCACAGTATGGTTACATTAGGCAGAAGATGATTGGCTTATGGATATTATCTTGCTCATGTAGATTGACAGGCACACCCCACTCAAACCCTATAACAGTTGTGTACATTCCAAAAAGAAACTGAGCTACTGGACATTGACTTGAGGTTTGTCATCAGCCAGTTATCACCAGCTCCCATGACTGAGGTAGCCAAATAGCCAAGCAACAAATTGACCACACCAGTGACAGAAACTTATGCTAGACAGCAGATAAAAAACCCAAGCCAGCCAATTATGCTGGACTTTAGTGACTAAGACTACATTTACCTTTATGGATAATTGTTGGAAAGAGTATTAAAATAGATTTTTCCAAGGGTATTTGTATTACTGACAGACCTAATTAACTCCTTAAATATGAGAGTGAAGAGAAAAAATGATAAATATCCTGTAGCCTATAAGAATACAACTTATTGCCTCATTAATTATTGCCAGCTAATATTTCAGAACTATAATATGCTGAAGTTAATATTCAGGCTTTGAAACAGGTGTATGTCTAGTAACCAGACCTAGACAAACTGCTGGTCTCATAGTCCCTAAAGTGACTACTTTAAATATTATTCCTTGCTTATTCAATTTTGGACTTTGTGTCTATGTCTCAAAACTTACAAAGTATGGATTTTCTTAATGTTTGTCTTAAATTACATCCAACTTCCTTCATGGTCAGATAAGTGCTGATGGAAGGATGAGAACTAAGTAATGATGTTCTAGAAGACAATGTAATGAATAATGTGAGTGAGTCCTTTGCTCTATGGTTTATGGAAAGGCCTCAATGCCATGGCAATGAAAATGTCTGTTACTATGGCCAAAAACAATGCGTCCCAATAAAATTGGGAAAAGATTAAAAATCTTCTGATGAGTGTTTGGCAAGGTAATAATAATCCAGATTATTGTATTGACTGTTATGAAGATAATATGTTTTCTACTAATTCTTTTTGTGTTTCAATAGCAGATTGTGATGACCTTGGACCAAGAGCCAAGTGACTGAAAGAAAATTTCCCAGTTACATTCTTTTTTTAATATTAAGAAAGGGGGAATATGTGGGAGGCCAACCTTACAGGTGACTGAGTTACACTCCCCAGCTGGGTGCTGAGGCGCTCAGTCACAGAAATGGGTGTGTCTTGCTACAGCCCCATGGGTGAAGCTATGCTCACCTGTTCCTTTGTAATATAACCCCTTGCCCTGTTTAGGATAGAATCTTCCATGGAAGTGCCTTGTGTGTGTCCCCTCCTCTTACTGTGCCCTGGGATGTGGCCTACCCAGGTGTCAGTCAACCTGCTGACAGTGGACATCATGAAGGTAGACTCAGCCCCTGAAACCTGACCCCTTGCCTCATTTGAATAGCTTCTCCTCAATAAAAGGGGTCAGTGCGTGATCTCTCTCTCTCTCTCTCTCTCTCTCTCTCTCTCTCTCTCTCTCTCTCTCTTTCCGTGGACCCTTAAGGTCAGAGGAGCCATCACAGCACCCCCAAAGAAAAAGTTATGTGTGTCTCTTGTGTGGTTATTTCATTGTGTGGTTATTTCATGCAGCCCAGTTAGCCCAGTTTAGCTAGAGTGACCCCTGAGCCTTTTAGTCCCTAGAACAGAAACCCAGCAGGTGGCCCTGGCCAAGGGCTGTCTGCTCCCCTTTCCTAAGGAATGGCCACCCCTTCCTGGGCCTCTGTGGTCCCCTCCTCCACTCACCTCCCTCTTAAGAGCAGTTCCTTTTCTGTCTAGCTCTGTACCCACAAATTCAAGAGGGGGGAATCATGAGCAGATGCAAGAAGGGGTCAGGGGCTAGGGGTGTCAGGACGGCAGCTCTAGTGGGAGTCTGCCTGAGACTTGTTGTGACTGAGTTGTCCCCAATGATGAGTACAAGTGCCTTCCAAATAAGAACATGGAATGGAAAGCTCTGGAAGAACCAAGGGGAGTGGGGGAGGGGAAGGGAGGAAATAGGAAAAGTCACCCCCCCAAAAAATGAGGGGCCAAGTTTGACCTCAGTCTACCCCTTTTCCCCAGCCCAGGGCTTCTTTAAGAAGACCCCAGCTGGTCTCCAGACACACAGGGCAGTTCCTGAGAACTGGGTCATGCCCTAGCTCCAGGGGACCAATAACTTCTGCACCTTGAAAACTCATACCCAGCTCCAAATTAATCTATTTAATGAAGGAACAGGAGGAACAGGCTTGGGTCCAGCCCACTCTCCCAGCCCCCACTCTGGGTTTCATGCAGTGCATCTTCACCTACATTTAACACGGGATCGCATCTCTGGAGTCCTAATTCCGGAACATTCCAGGACTCGACCAGGTACTCATCCCGTGGATCTGAAAGATAGTGCATCAGAAGGTCAAAGGATCCACAGGCCACCCACCTGAGTTCTCAGATTTCACCCCTTACAACCTTAATTAAAACTATATACCATGGCTGTCAGAGACCCTATGTCAACACTCAGTACCTCCCAGACCTCCCAGGCCCCTCCTGGCCTGCAGCGAATAACTTCCTGGGCTCAGCCGGGTCTTGGTGGGGACTGTGGAGTTGGACAAAGAAATAATATGTGTTTAAAAATTGGATCAACCTGAGACTGAACCTGGAGGATATTCTCTTGTGTCTGAAGTGTTTAGGGTCAGATGATCTCATCTCTCTGAGCCTCCATATTCTCATCTGTAAAATGGGGCACCACAAGACCTACCTAAAAGGGACATCAGGAAGAGGGGTAGGCAGCGTCATGGTGAGGACAAGCTCCTTGAGGAATGGCCAGCAGGGAGCGGGCTTTGTACCAGAATGTGTTCGATGAATGAAAGAGTGTGGCATCAAAGTCACCCAAAAGCATTTCCCACCCCTTCCCTCTTCTTTACAGCTCTCCTAGTCTGAGCTGGATAGTTAGTAATCCACTGCTTCAGTGAAGGCTGGAGTCTCCATCTTTCCCTCCTTGAAATGGGGAGAAATAAGAGTGCCTGCCTCCTCGTTGGATTATGAGGGTAGTGTGACATTTTGGATAAAGCTCTCTAGGGTCTAGAAGAATGTCTTTCACACCTGCTAGTTGCCTTTACCATTTTCTATCTGGTATGTGGAAGGCACCCCTGAGCACCTGGGTCTCCCTGCTTCCACTCTTGCCACCCACACCTACTTATTGTTTATAACAACCCAAATATTTCTCTGAAATTGGCCTCTCTCTGCCTAAAATCCTCAAAGGTTCCCTGTGGCCCTCCTAACACAGACTTCAAGGTTTGGCCACATCTACAACTGGACCCCTCTCTCTTTGCTTCCCAGCCCTCCAGTTGGCTTCTGCTATACTTAGTGCCACAGGGACTTTGCACATGCTGTTCTTTCTCTGCTCCCTTGGCCTGTGAATTCCAGCTCAAATGTCCCTTCTGTGTCAAAAGGGACTATGGAAGAGTTCTTTGCTACTTACACCCTGAGCGTCACACACCTGTTCTTTGTAGTGTTGCCTCTGTGTGACCTGACATTTCATGGAGTGGTCGGTGCCTGCCTCCCTCTCTGTATGATGAGCTTCACAAGAACAGGGGCCACGCCTTGTTTGCTCTTGGTACTCCATGGTATTCACTACTGCTCTGGTGTGGCTGGCTCTGTTTCCTATTGTCAGGCCATAACTCATTGTTTTATTATCCTGGGGATTGGGGGATTTGGGTTTGGGTTTAGGTACGGTATGGTTTGCCCATTGGGAGATTAACAGAGAAGCCCTGGCCAAGGGCTTGTGGGAGCTGCTGGATGGACGTCCAGCTCCCTTGCTCCTGGAGCAGGATGACCCTGAAGAACCCCCTAGTGGCTCCTAGAATTCACATGGTGGGATTCGGTGTCCTCTGGGAGGGAGGTTCTTGAAGGAAAGAATGAATGCAATGAACAAGGCTCGTTGTTGGAGAAAATGCCCGTTTATTGAGGAACTCCTCTGAATATTTATAGAGCCGGGGGAGGTTTGACAGTTATGACAGTTTAATGGTTGAAGGGTTTGACAGTTGGCATGGGGTGCTTTCTGATTGGAGGGTAAGGATCATGTGAGCCAGCAGGGCTAGTCTGATTGGTGGGTAAGGATCATGTGAGCCAGCAGGGCTCACCATTGGACGGCTCTTCCCGGGGGGGATGGGGAAGTTAGTCTTTGGAGCCAGAGACTCCCAACACTAAGGACGTCTTCCAGGGTTTGCTCCCCAGAGTCTACACTTAGCACTTCACACGCAGGGTCCTTTTAATCTCTTTGCACCGTGCCCCTTGGCATACGCTGTGTTCCCCTGTTTGTGGAGAACTTGGGGAAGGATCAGAAAAGCTCTGGGTCTTCCCTGTGAACTTCCCTGTTTCTGGAGTCCTTGGGTTACATACAGCAGGAGGCATTTCACCAACACCACAAGGTTAAATAGGATCCGATTGTCTCCAGGTTCACTTTTGCACAAGGACTTGGGGAGGGGAGGACACGGTTGACATAGGCAGATGTGTCAATTGGCAGGATTCTGTTTTGCTATGTTGACATCAGTACAACTTACAGGGTGGCACTGCCGGGGGTGGGGGGGGCACCTGTGGGCCCAGGTTTGGTTGTTGCAATGACCAGGAGTACTCCTGGGTTTACTGGGCAGCAGCCATTCCCCCCAGATGTCCTAGATGGCCCATGCCATCTGCACCCCACTTGGAACCTCGGAGCCTCAAAGCTCACTACTGTCCCCTCCGCTGACAAAGCCCCTTCCCACAGACTCGAGCGCCAACCTCAGCTGTCCTGCATGTCGAAGGACATTCAGCAGCACCCCTGGCTCCTGCCTAGAGGCCAGCAGCACCCCTCAAGCCATGACAACCCCAATTGTCACCACATGTCCCCTGACAAGTGGCCCGGTTGAACACTGCACCCCAGACTGTGGCCCCCTTTGGCTCTCTGGTACCTATAGGAAGGAAGACCCAGGGCCAGCCCTCCCAGGCAGAGGGGAGAGGGGCTTCAGATGGCTGGGGGACAGAGCTGCTGCAGGGGACCTTCTGGGTGGAAACAAGAGTGACACATAGTCTCCTCGTGCCGTGCCAACATTCTCTGGCTGCGTGTGCACAGCAGAGCACCCCCACGGGCCCTCGGTGGAGGCAGACTGTGCCCCCATCACCAGGCAGCTGCCTTCTGGTGTCGCTGACACTGTTTTTCATACTTAAAAACAGAATGAAACCAACCAAACAAACAATCAGTTTTAAGACTCTTAGGTGAAAGGCAGCGATTCCCAGCGCCCCACAGGCTCCTGCCTGTGTGCACAGCTGCACCGTGTCTGGCAAAACACATGGGGATGATTTATGTTATGGATAGAGAAGAATCTTCAGGGAAGGAGGGAGCATGTGTGTCCCTCCACACTTCAGTTAAGAAGGGGGGGAGAGGGAGAAAGGGGATGAGAGAGAGAGAGGGAGGGAGGGAGAGAGGGGGGCATCCCTGATTGGAGCGCCCGCTCCTGCATCCTGCTTCCCTGGCCTGAGCACCCGCTCCTGCATTTGAGCTCCTTCACCAGCGCCTGGCTCCCGCCCTGGGGGCTGCAGCCAGGCAGCTGGGAGCCCTGAGAGGTCACCTCGCTAATTCAATAAATGAACTCTGACAAGCCTAAACGGTTGTTTGGATGGATCCTCTCTCCTCCCACCTCCCTGGCTGCCTGAAACCTCAAATAAAATAAATTAAATAAAACACAAGACACAATCCCAGTCTTTTCCGGCTGCCTTCTCAACTGGGAGTCAGAACAATGCTAATGACACAGGGCTGGGTGGCCTGAGCTGTTTTCTTTCCCTCTTGCCTCCTCCCCCTGGTGGCAGGCTGGCCTGGCCAATATTCCACTGGCTGCCATAGGTGTCTTCAGCCAATCGGAGGTAATGGCAGCCACTTGCACCTTGCTGACAGCTGCTGTCAAAACACTCTCACAAGCGGCAGCTCCATAATAACTTGAAAATGAGATACAAATGAGCAGCTCCTCCTGAGTGGCCTGCAGCCCTCTGGCTCTGGATGCTGAGCTGGCTGTGGCCACAGGAGGTGTCCCAGTCTCCCTGCCTCAGCCTCTCAGGTCACTGGGTCATGGCATGCCCAGGGCCCCCGGCCTGAAGCCTGTACTCTTGGGTGACCACAGACTTACAGGAGCTGTAAGGAGGAGACCCCTCCCAGCTTCCCAAGGGGACAAGACCAAAGCTCAACCTGACCACAGGAAGGCGGCCAGCGCCCCCACAATCCCAAACCCCCAGTCCTGCAGGCACCTGCGTGGTGGCCCCTCAGCCCACGACACCTTCCCACAGTCGGCCTGGCGCAGACAGAGTGTCATCATCAACAGGTGCCTCCCTGCCCCGGCACCCATGGATCTATCCGTCTTCTCTCCAGTCACTTAGAGAGCCTTAGCCAAAGGACCCTCCAGCATGCCCCCGGCTGGGATGGGTGCTTCTGAAACTCTGGGTGATTCTCAGGGAGCCCCCAGGCTGCTGAGGGGCACAAGGGCTGGTTCCTCCCCGGCTGAGCAGCACCTGTGTCTTTAGCCGCGCTCCTACAAGTCACCTGGGTTGCTTCCGACTCTGGGCTGCTGTGGACACGGGGGCGCATCCCTGCTTCCTCTCAGGGAACTGCTGCTCCTGAGGCAGGAGCTGCCCTTCATACAGCCCACGCACACAGTGTGCCCGCAAGCTTCCAGAGTGCATGGCCAGCACCACAGCCCACCACCTCCAAACCAACCCTGGACCCTCAGCTGTCCCCCAGTGTCATCTGCCCAACTCAGAGCACCACTGAGCCACGTCCAGGCTCCAGGACTGCCTGCTCTAGACCTTTCTTTAAACAAAAGGGTCTGTGCAGCTTCACTCACCCAGTTTCCAGGCTTGATGAGCTGTCAGCGCCTCTCAGTTCCCGTGTACAGGTGGCCACAATCTTCGGCCCACTCCTTGACTGGCAGACGTGTCCCTCTCCGCCGGCACACCAGTGCTCACTTCTCTGGCGCCGACGCCCAGACAGCAACCCCAGGTCCTGCGGTTGGGCATGGTCACTCCCTTCCTGAATGGTTGTGCCAATTTCAATTCCCACCAGCACCATGCAAGGACCCAGCTCAGGCACGTCCCAAGCATGTTCCCATCCCCACTGACTTGTGTCCCAGACATTGCAGGGTGGGAATGTGCGTGTCACTCCCCAGCGCCAAGTTGGCTCCAGGCAACTTCTGCAGAGTCAGCTGGGCAGGCCCTGCACACCTTTGGCAGGGTGTCCAGCCCAGGTCCTCTCTGCAGATGCCACCTGGTCAGTCCCTGTTCCCCCTGCATGAGGAGCCGGCCCCCAGTGTTGTGGCCAGGCGGGAGGCGAGGCGTGGGATTCTGCCCAGCTGCACTGCTAATGGGAACCGGGACAGCCTGAACTCCTGGTCTCCTTCCAAATAAAAACATGCTGGGCATGCACTCGTCCCTCTGTCCTGGGCCCTCTCCTTAGTGGCACTGTGTGGCTGCCCTGCAATGTGCTTCCCTTCCCAGTGGCCGTCCTGTCCTCAGACTGCTCTGGTCCTGCCGGCAGGAGGGGCGCTGTGGGCCGGCAGGGCTGAGCTCCCAGTAAGCAGCGCATGGTCAGCATCGTGGCCTGGCCTGGGTGAGCTCTGTGTCCAGCTGAGCCTCAGGGGACGGCTGAAGACAGGCACGTTCAGGGAGCTGGACAGGTGCCACCTGGTACGTGGAGTGGTGAGGACAGAGCCTTTCTCAGGGCTGAGGAGTTGGGAGGCCACCTGACCCATGGCCCTGGGTCCCCAGGCTCCGTGGGAGAGCAAATGGAATCCTGAGCACAAACCCCAGGGGCCTTGGCAGGAGCAGGGCAGGGGCCACGCACACAGGGCCTGTCACACAGGCAGGATGTGCCTTCGAGGGCGAGGAGCATGGGCAGTGCTCCAGGGGACATGGCGGGCCTGGCCGAGGCGCCTAGCAGCCCAGACACAGGCACATGGTGCAGAGTGCAGCCCTGGCACCGTAACCATGGCTGGTGCTGTCTGGGGTCTTACGATAGAGAGAGGGCGGATGTGGGGACAGGGGCTGAGGAGCTCATGTCCTCCACGCTGATGCCTCCCTGGGGCTGGCCCATCCACTCATGGCACTTCACTCTGCTGGCTGCACAGGACACAGCATCACCCTGGTTCCTCTCCCCACCACAGCCTGGCTGAAGCCATCTGCAAATGTGCCCCCAAAGTGCCTGGCACCCCCGTCCACAGCTGCCACCAGCCAAGGCCACAATCAGCTTGGCCTGTGACTGAGGCTCTCAGAGACCATCCTCCAGCACTCTCGCTGACCCAAGGGGTGAGGCTGAAGGATGGCAGGAAATGCAAAGGGTCACTGATGCCATGGCCACCGTGAGGACGATGCCAGGCGCCAGCCACCGCAGAGCCCCGGATGGAGAGTGCATGGCGCTGACACGGGGAACCCGCTCAGGCAGGACAGAGGCAGGGTGCAGGCTGCACCCACAGCCACGTGACCCCCACCTGCAGCCACGTGACCCCTGACACCATCAGTGCTGCAGGGCAGGGGAAGGTGACCCGGGAGAAAATGACACTGGGTCGAGTGACTGCCACATGGAAAAGAATTGCCTCTGACCTCAGCTCCGCCATGCGCCAGGATCCACTCAGGACGGACAATGCGGTCATGTGGGAAGGGCCAGGGGTCCGCGGCTGGGAGGAGGCCCGGGCCTCTCAACCAGGAGACGAAATGACAGTGACGACGTTAAAATGAAGAGCCTCCTCATCAAAGGATGCCTAGTGGTAGAAGCTGCCCACGGGATAGGAGCCACGGCCTACATCCCTGGGACTGGGACCGAGGACACATAAATCACCTCGATAATGAGAAGATCTGAAGGAAAATGAACCAGAAAAGCGAACTCTAAAAATCGGGTGAAGGGCCTGCAGCCCGCAACAGACCAGACGTGGGGTCCACGTGGCTCATAGTGTCTGGAAAACTCGTGAGTCCCCAGAACCACGAGTAACAAAGCCATGCCCCCCACATAGCCAAGAGGGGAAAGCAAGTGGCTAGCACCCCCCACACCTGGGCCGGCCTGACTGTGCACCCCTAGGACTGCTCCCCTTCCCATACCTGTCTGGCGACGCCCGAGCCAAAGTTGTGACAGAGACCCACACAAGACCCAGGCACATGTGCCCCCGTCATCTGCTGTTGCTCAGAAATAGCCAGAAATGCAAGACGCCCCAAATGCTCACAATAGAGACCAGAGAAGAACCCCTGGGGCAGGGCCGAGGGCCCCTGAGACGAGCGGTGACCCATTTATGAACCACACAGACGCAGGCAAGAAGCCAGAGGTCAGTCACAGTGCAGCTGCTCCTGGGGACGGGGCAGGGTGGGCACAGGGACACCCAGCGTCGGGGCAAGCGCTGGCTACACCCATGCACAACGCACACCGACTGGCACCTGCACCTGCACCTGCATCCCCTGCAGCTGTGTCAGGCGTCAACACAGAGGGCCCAGCCCTGGGAAACCTTTGTATTGAGAAATCTGATTTTTGGATTTAGCCTCATTTCTCAGCATCCTGGTTCCTCTCCAGTCCCCCAGGCCAGCTGCCCTCGATCTGAGAGCTAAATCAGGGAGGCCTACCGCCCTGCCTGTCCCCCATCCCAAGTGGTGGCTGTCTGGCTGTTTTGTTCTTGGGGGGACTGGGAATACCAGCTCCTCCTCATTCAAGCCCCCAGAAGCCACTAGCCTCCAGTGTCTGAAGAGCAGCCCAAATTCCCAGTCACTCCCCTGGCTCAGGTGGGCCTTCTGGGGCCTGCACATGCCCGTTCTCTCCTGCCTCTGCTGGCCCCCCACGGAGTTCCAATGCAGAGGGGTCCGGAGACCAGGCCCAGCCAGAGCTATCATTTCACAGTTGACCCCAGATGCTTGGGTGGCATCTCATCTGAGAATCTTGGCTTCTAGAGCCAAAGCCAGCAGCCCCCCAGACAAGATCACCCCTGAGGATCCCAAGTCCACCAGTGAGAGATGAGGCTCTGCCCTTCAACCCGGAAGCACAGGCTGGGAACTCTGCCCTGCCTGGGATCTGGCCCCTGGGTTCCCAGGAGTCTTTGCACCTGACTGAATGACACGGGCCCTCCTGGGGCCTTTACAAGGAACCGGAGCTGTGCACTGAGCTCCGTGGGGAGCATCTGAACCCCTGTCCCATGGATTTGCTGAAGTCCAGGCCCCATGGACCCATCCCCAGAACAGTGGTGACACTGTGTGGGCAGGGACAGTGCTGTGTGCCATGGAGGAGGGGCCAGGCCTCCTCCAGAGCAGGTGATGAGGAAGATCCGGGAAGCAATATTCTGCCTTCGGGGGAGATGCAGTTCCTGCAGGGGGCATGGCCAGGAGCCCCAGCCCCTCTTCTCTGTCCCCACCCTACAGCAGAACCCTGCTGGCACCTGCAGGGGAGGAATGCCATCAGCCAGGGCTGCTCCCAGGCCACCATTGAGACCCCCGCCTGAGGCCCCAGGCCCTGTGTGAGGCTGCTTGTCCCCTGTCCTTGGCCGGCATCCCAAGGCGGGGATGCTCACATGCAGCTGACTAGGGCTTGGCTGAATCCACTCCTGAATATCAATCAGGCCGCCATGCCCAGCCAGGGGACACAGACTGACTAATAAGCAAAGCTTTCGCCCCAAACTGGGTCTGGGGAAGGGGAGCGGCAGCGCCGGGCAGCCGCCAGGTGTGGGCACGACGTGACCAGAATGAAAAAACCCCCGGGAGCTGCCCGCCACAAGGAGGCCCGTGCCCACGCCCGTACTTGCCTGGGGACCACCAGGCAGCTTGGGGAGCAGGGTCCCACAGGCAGGCAGAGCCAAGGGAAGCCTTCAACTCGGTCCTGCCTGTGAGGGGGACGGAGGGCACAGGGTTCCTGGGGGGAAGGGCAGCGCCATCTGGGCAGAGGTGGGGGTGCAGCCTCTGGGGGATGCTTGGTGCCCACCCTGGGGTCCAGCTGGTGTGTGCCATGGGGGAGCCCTGCAAGATCCTCCCCACCCCAGCCAAGGGCCAGGGTCACCTCTCCAAGCTCCTCCTGACCACAGCTGCTCACCCGACCCAACACCCCCGGAGACGTGGGCTGCCTGGGCACCCTGCCCCAGGAGGGCCAGGACCCTGGGCCCCCTCATCCTCCCCACAGCCCGGACTGCAGGGGACCTGAGGGCTGCCATCAGACAGCTGAGCCCCAGCACTGCTGCTTACCAGCTCTGTGACCTCTGAAGAGCTACCGTGCCTCCGTTTCCCCTTATGTACAATGAGTTGGGGAACAGCCATCTCGGGAGTCACTGGGATGACCACGTGGCTGTGTGGCTCCGGCCAGATGCTGTGCCTCTCTGAGCTGGGTTCCCATGTGTGGGAGGGTGGACTGAGGAGGTTGGAATGAGATGTATAAATGCATGCTGGGCACTGGGAGAGGTCCCTGTCCTTACCTCCCACTTTCTAGTCTCCTCCCTGTCTCCCTGCTGAGCGGCCAACATCATTGCCTGCCCCAGGTGGACACACTCATGCTCCACACCCCGCGAGTCGGGCACCTCTGTGTTCCCATACTTACTTCCAATGAGGCAGCAGAGACCCAGAGAGGTTAGGAGACTTGGCCGAGGCCACTCAGCTGGTCGAGCCAGGGTGGAGCTGGGCTGGGGTGAAGCTGTCCACCCTCACTCCACAGCCCTCCGCTGGGATCAGCCTCTGCCGCCTTTCAGACACAGGGAGCCAGCCCCGCCTGTCCGCAGAAACCCCCGGAGGCTCTGGGAACTGGAATCTCCCCGCGGGCTGCTGGAGGGCCACTCTGTCCTCACGTGCGGGCAGCGAGCAGCGGCATTTGGACTTTTTACAGGAGCTTCAGGGGGGAGTTGCAGAGAGAAGCTCAGCTTGGAGGTTCCCCTGCCTGGCGAGGCGTCTTGGTGGCTCCGTCCCTCCCTGCTGGGATGAGGTCTCCTGTCCTGCCTAATGGGGGGGTGGGAGTGGCCACGGCAGCCGGACCACAAGAGAAGAGGTGGTTCTGCCTCTGAAGCCAAGGACAGGGACAATGACCCGAGAGGCCCCTGAGAGGTGTAGGTGGGGCTCAGGTGGGAGGAGGGTGCATCTGCCAGGGACCGCGGGGACCTCCCGGCTAGCGTGGCTGGGCTGTGTCCATCAACTGTGTGGGGCTGCACCTGCCCCATCTTATAGCTGGGAAACGGGCTTCCCAGGGTCTCGCAGCCAGAAGGGGGGACGTGGCATTCCGGCCAGGCCTCCAACCCCCAATGCCAGCACAGCCCACAGACCAGGGCCTGGGGGACTCCCAGGAGAGTCCACACCCAGCTGCCCCAGGAGCCACAGACTGGGGAGTCACCGTTTGGGGGACGACAGAGGGCAGAGAGGGCTGAGCTGGGGGTCAGCGGCACCGGCCGGTGTCTGCACGTGTGGGAGGGGCTGGGGGCCATCGTGAACTTGGCCTCCGCCCACCCCAGGCCAGTGAGTCCAAACGGCCAGGACAGGGAGGTCCCCATGGCCCCTCCCCAGCAGCACAGCATGGAGGACAGTGTAAACGCCAACAGCCTTGATCACCCAGGGAAGTGACCGGGGCAGCCGCCTTCATCATGGACAAGCCACATCCACCAGCTCCCTCGACAAGGACATCACGGGATCTTGAGATGTGGCTCTAGAGAGCCTCCCCAGTGGCCCAGGCCACCCGCTGACAGTGGGCCAGGTGTGACCCCACGAATGGACCCTGAGAAATGCCACAGTGGTGTTTGAACTCAGGTGAGGCCAGTGTTTGGGGCCCAGGTCATGCTGAGGTCAGTTCAGGTGGCCTGGCCTCTCCCTCCTGCACCATGCAGTGGCATCTCCCTCACCCTGTGAGGACATTCTGGGCCTGTGCTCCCTTCACAGAGATGGACCCATCTACTGTCACCACCACCGTGGGAGGCAGATCGTGGTGTCCCAGACAGAGATGGCACAGAGAGGTGCTGTGCCACTTCCAAGACCACACAGCTCCCCTGGGCAGGATGGGGATTAGAGATGGAGAAGTCACACCCAAGCTCCTGCCCTGGACCACTGCATGGTGACACTGGTGTGGCATCACACGCCTGTGCATGCTCCCAAGGGAGCCCTGATCTGTCCCTCGGTTCTAGAGCCCATCAAGTAATAGGATTCAGTTGGATGCCATGGCACAGATCTGTAATTCCAGCCACCCAGGAGGCTGAGGCAGGAGGATTGCAAGTTTGAGGCCAGCCTCAGCAAGACCCTGTCTCAAAAGACAGAAAGGGCCAGGGTGTGGCTCAGAGGTAGAGCGGCCTGAGCTCCACCCCTGGTACAAGAGGGACAGCAGGCTCCTGACACACTGGGAAGCATCTCGTCTGAGCTCGCGCAGGCCGCAGCCAGGCTCCCGCTCCCTAAGGGTGAGCTGGCCAGAGGGGCCGGCTCCATCTGGGGAAGGATGTGGGCCAGTGTCCTCTTTCCTGACCAAATGTAAACATGGAGGGACAGGCCAAGCTCAGCAGGGAAGCCGGAGGACCTGGCTGCGAGCTGCCCCGCCCGCCCCTGGGAGCTGGTGACCATGTCCAGCTTTTGAAGAGTGGGGATCCATTGACTTAGTGACTACTGAGGGCCACCAGGCAGTGGGGACAGAGCAGGTCCCTGTCACACCCCAGTGCAGGAGGCCGATATCCAGTAAGATCTACATGATGAGGCTCAGAGAGGTTCTGGATGCTAGAACAAGACCAGGACAGCCTCGCTGGTGTGGGGACAGTCGTGCCACCGATGTCATTGTGTAAGGACAAGCCAAGAGGAAGCTTGCCAGGGGCCTGTCCGCATGGTGTATGCACACAGTAAGTGCTTAATTCACGCAGCCTGTGCAGCCGGGCTGTTGGCGCTGTTCTCTGTTCTCCCATCAGTGCTTGGGCCGGCGCTGGGTCAGCCAGAGGCACCAGGCAGGATGGCCAAGGTGGCAGCTCTGAGGCCCTGGACACCCTTGAGCCACCTGCAGCTCCTGCTCCTGTGGACGTGACCTCCAGGGGACTGTGGCCCCGTGCCCTGGGGAAGCTCAGCCAGGACCCTGGGCACCGTCCCCTGCCTGCTGGTCTGATCCTGTTCCCCTCCGAGTCTAGTCCCCTGGTCGCATTCTGTGGCCGCGCAAGGTGAAGGTTGCCTGAGGAGCTGTGGCCGCCTGTGTGACAGCGGGCAGTTTCTCATTTTCCCCTCGAGTGGTTTCACGGCCCCTTCAACACACAGCGAGGACGCAGCATGAGAGCAGGCCCAGCAGCAGAGGGGACCAGGACCCTCCCTGCCCTGCCCCCACCAGAGAGAGGGCGGGTTTGCCACGCTGGCCCTGGCTATGGCCTGGGAGCCAGGAGGAGTGTCACCAAACACGGGGGCACACAGCCCCAGCAGCCCCCCCAGACTCCTGTCTGGGAAACGGGGCAGAAAACTGCACAGATGCCCTGTTCCCATAGAGGTCTGTCCCCAAGTCGGTTCCCTGAAATGTGGGGTGTGGTTCAGCCTTGCAATTCCTTTGTCCTCTGGGGTACTTCCAGCCCCCCCCCGCCCCAGTCTGGTCACCTTTCCCCTCAGGGCAGTGGGAGACCCGGAGCAATGCCTGTCCATGACATGTGGGTGGCTCTGTGCCCGTTCTCCAGGATCAAAATTGAGGCTCGGAGAGGGATGGTGACTTGCCCAGGGTCAGACAGCCCTGAAATGGCAGATTTCAGGCTCTAAATCTGTCTGATCACAAAGCCAGTGCTCTTTCCAGAAGGTTCTCTGATGAGCTGTGGCTGTTGTGACATCAGCTTCCCTTGGGCTCTCCAGCCCCACTGCTGTCAATCAGCACCAGGATCCAGGAGAGAGGTCCTGCCCCACCCAGCCTGTGGGTGGCCCCTCTGGGTGCTTCCCCTTCCCTCTGGGGCTCCTTGGCCTGACCAAGCCCAGCTCCTGGGTCCCCCTTTCTTATATAAAATATTTGACCATACCTTACCGGCCATGTTTTTAGGGGGTGATAGAGGCTCTGTTCCTCTAGAAGGCCTTAGAATATCTCCTGATCTGAGTGAGCATCTTCACTAGGAGATTTCGTGGTGGCCTTGGCATGTTTTTGGAGGAGACGGCTTTGAGGGGGGAGCATGCCAACCGCCATGCACCAGAGCGTGTCACTCAGAGGTCTTGGGTTTTGGGATCCGTGGATCCATCCTCCTGCAGTCCTTCCTGCACCCTCTGTCATTATGGCCTAACGTCCTCACTCCATGGGTGAGTCCTCCCCCAAGCGGAGGGGCCCATGGAGGAGCGAACCCTTATGGCAAGGGCAGAAGATGGTTGGTCAGAGCTGTTACTTATACTTTTATATAAGAAAGAGAGATCTGTGGGGATGTAAACTTAAGAAATAAGCCTGAAAGAAGGGTAGAACATCCTTTTAAATGTTGGCAGCGCGGTCTTCCATCTCCAAACGGTGATAGTGGACCTGTATGGGCTTAGAGGCCAAAATATTAATCTGTTCTTTAATAAATTGTACCAGCCTGTTTATAATGCAGGGTCCTATGGACACCATTAAAAGTAAACCCAACAAAGGGCCTAATAAGGGAAGAAGGTAGGGTAAAAATCCATTAAGCCCAGTCCAGAGGGGATTTTCAAATAGTTCCCTTCTTCTCTTTTCTAGATCTTCTTGAAGCTGCTTAATTTTAGTGCGTACTATGCCTGATTTATTGGCATAAAAGCAGCATCTTTCCCCTAAGGCCAAGCAAATACCTCCCTGGTTAGCTGTCAGCAAATCTAAGCCTCGTCTGTTTTGAAGGACCACTTCTGCCAGGGAGTCTATTTGGTCCTGTAAATCTTTAATAGTTCCTGATAGAGTTTGTACATCATCTATAAGTTGTTGAGATAGGCGACGGTAAGAGTGTATAGCCGTGCCTAAGCCAGCTGTACCTGTGCCCACAGCAGCTGTTATTCCAAGGCTGGCAAGGAGTGGTAAGGCCTGTATTGCCCGCCTGTGTCTTTTGACTAAGGTGTCTAGGCTAGGAATGGGTAGAGGTTCATCTCCTGGGACAATAGTTATATCAGGGAGTAATAAGGCAAGAACACAGCCACCGGTCCAATTCGCTGGAAGCCTGGGGAAGGCTGAGTTTCCTCCACACATAAAAACTGTGCCATTGGGGGGACAAAGAGATGGGGTGGGTGAGGAATAATTTTTTACTGTTGAGCAATTTCCAAAGGAAGTAACTCCAACATCAATATCATAGGTATTATTCTGCATCGCGCCTAAAAGACATGATGTAAAAGTGCCTATAGGCTGTACTTTAAAAGGAAATCCAGGTTGGCATGTATTATCATTGTCTATGATAGAATTAATAGGAACTGCCATAGGCATGATTGCCCCTGTTGTCATGCAGAGCCAGCAATCACCAGCAAGGGTGGGGTTGGAATTATTAAGCAAGGAGAAGGTAGTTTCCAAAATATCTAATGTATTGGTATCTAAATCTGGGAGCTGGGATTTAGGCAGCATTAAGGGATGATATGTGAGCTCAGGGATTTGGGGTTTCAAAAGTTTGATTATCTGAAGATGCTTGACAGCATCAGTGGGTCCTCCACCATCAGAGACCCCTGTAGGGGCCTTAATGGGCCAGCAGGAGGGTTTACCAACAGGGAGCCTCAGAAGATCAAAGGCACCAAGACTCCACAAAACCCTCATTTTCCTCCTCAGTCTGGCTCCCTGACGCCCCATCTCCTCCCCAGCACGCACCCCCCAGAGTCCTCTGTGTTGATTTGTCTATGGTCTCTTCATCCCTCCCCCAGCTAGAAGGTTCTATGAGGGTGGTGTGTTACCTTGGTCCTGGCTGACCCAGACTCAGAGTGACAGAGCCCACACTCCCCGCCCTGGGCCACCAGAGCCCTGTAAGGGGCGTCATCTTGCCCCCACTTCACAGAGGAGAACACTGAGGCCCGACGGGTCCAGCACCCCTTGGTCAGCAGGGTGGAGGACCAAGCCTCCACCACAAGGGCACCCACACACAGAGCCCCCAGGGCCCCTGGAGTGACAGGGCCATCCTCCAGGAAGGAGGGAAGGCTGGAGAGTGGCAGGAAGCATTGCCTGCAAAACAAGATTAAAGGGAAGAAAGTTGGGCAGAAGTCGGGGTGGGCTGTGCTGCTTTGGGGTCCCTGGCCACCACCCACACCGCACAGGAAGGGCTGGTGGCCACAGGAAGGGCTGGTGGCCGCGGGGCCTGTCTTTGTGGAAGGCAGGCTGAGATCCTGCCTTCCCTCTGATTGACACTTAAAAATTACTTAAAAATTACCCAGCCGAAAGTGTGGAGTCTCTGACCCCTGAGTAACATCTTTGGCAAGCTTGAGATTTCCAGCATTTTGTCATCTAATTGTTACCACTGTTGACCAGTGACGAGTCCTTGCTTCCCCAATGTTGAAGAATAACACCAGAGAAGCACAAGGAGGCAAGGGCAGAGTAGAAATTAGAAGTTTATTAAAGGACAGCAGAAAAGACTTCTCCTGGAGGAAGAAGGGGACCCAAGAGGTGGGATCCTTGGAAGTGTGGTTGTTTCCCCTTTTTATAGTTCTTTCAGGGATGCAATGTAGGTTGGAAGGCCCCAGGGGTGGGACACATGTGGGCCAAAGAAGTAATCTGGGCCAGAAGGAGTTCATTAACATTTCTTTGGGATGGGCTATCTTCAAATCTGCTGGGGCTGTTCATTAACATTTCTTTGGGATGGACTTTGGGCCTAGGGCTTTTCTGGGGACTTCATTAACATTCCATGAGTTGTCCTGCATTTCCGGAATTTATTCAACATGGCCTCCATTTTAGATCTTACTCAATATTAGACTCGATCCCGATTTACCTAACTACACTGACTACCTAATTTTAAATCTGGCTTCATAATTACTACAAATCCCTTGGAAATTCACTGGCTGGTGAATTTTTAATGTGGGGCAATTTCAATGTGATGCACGGCCCAGATGGGCTACCGAGTTTTCACCTCTCTCTTCCTCTCTCCAACCCTTCCCCTCCCCCCCTTTCTCTTTTTTCTTTTTTTGGTCTCACAAACTTCTGAGTGAACTTACAGGACCCAGGAGTTGGGCAGAGCTGTTGCAAAGTCCCCTCTGTCCATCTGACCACGGGGCTACCGCCTTTGGCCACGTACTCTCCAACCAGGAGCCTGCAGAAGGCCTCTCTCCTGCACCCTGTGTATGGCTGGTGTCCCCCTGCCCCCTGCACATTGTCCCCAACCAGTGTCACAAGCAAGGTATACCAGTCAGCCCCCTCCTGCAGGACCCATCTGGCTGGTGGTCACTGTCCCTGGGCGGGCTGGCTGGTGACTATCTGCAAGGCCAGGGACATCACTCCACTCTTGGGGACAGCGAATGTTTGGCCCCTCCATACTTTAGGTCCCTGAAGAAGGCTGCCCAGAGTGGAGACATGTTTGCACATAGAACACTGACACAGCTGCCAGCCCCTCCCACCCCAAGGAGGACAATGGGGTCTTCAGCCCAGAGGAAGCCAGACCTGCCGGGATCCTGCAGAAGCAGAATGATCTCCAAGCCCCAAGTGGGAAGTGGCCCCTGGGTGAGAAACATGGGTCCCCTCTCTGAAGTCACCCATTCCTGCATGGCTTGAACTCTTCCCTGATCTTCATGTCTAAGCTATTGTGTGTAGATCCAATTCCTATTTCTAAATGCAAAAAAAGAAAAAATGCCTTCTAAGCTCTGTACCCAGACCAGCCCCCATGAGGCCTTTCCCACTGATGGGTCTGAAGTTGAAAAACCAGCCTCTATCTCAGAGCAAAGCTTGTCCAAGGAAGGGACATAGCATGGCCTTTGTCCTTGGAAAGACCCACAGAGCACTCCTAAGCTCATTCCCACCCTGCTGAGTTGTTTATCTACAAATAACAGGAGAGATCTGCTGTGCCAGGTGTCCCTGACTTAGTCAGGCTAGGTGGGGATCCATAGCAGCCCCCTAGCAGCCACCAATCAGCATGGGACAGGGAAATACCTGGGATGCCAGTGGTTTATGGTGGTTGATAACAAGTTGGGAAACCATGTAGTTCAGCACGTAGACACCTCTTGGCTCAAACCAATCAGTTCAAATGAATACCCCTTTTGTACTGACCTATCACCCCTACCCAACTTGTTCCCACCAGTGAGTGTGCTAATCATGTTTTAGAGTTGTTATTTGATTTTCCCGCGGTGTGTAAAGATTTGCTAAGGGATGCTATGATGTATGTGAAGTCCCTGCCCTCCCCAAAGAATGTATAAAACTGCTGCAAACCCTGGGCTCGGGGCCTCTCAGCATCACCAGTTGCTGTGTGTGCCCGTGGAGGACCGAGCTAGCTCGCAATAAACACCTCTTTGCTGCTTACATGGATCTTGGGTCTCTGGTGGTCTTTGGGGGTCCTGAATTCGAGCATAACAAAGTCCCTGGCCCTGTGCCTCCCAAGGCCCACTGCCCCCGCCCTGCCCGGGAGCGGGCCCTGCCTTTCAGTTCACTTGCTTATACA
>NW_026006332.1:138719-150340 GCF_001458135.2 Marmota marmota marmota
AGCCCTGCCACAGAGGCGGGTCCTGCCCTTGTGCAGAGCAGGCTGCCTCTGCAGTGCCTGATAGTTGCCCTCTGCACCCAGAGACTCCCCACCCCGGGGGCTGGAGGTGGCCTTTGAAAGAATTCCCCACGCAAAGACACTTCGCCGGGAGAATTCCAATTTTATTGCAAAAAGCAGTGTGCTCATATAGAACTAAGGGGGGGATGGTAGGGTTTAGATAAATGGCAGGCAACCCGTTTATTGGCAAGTTCTTCCAGATATCAGCTCCGGAGCCCAGGAATTAGTTCTCATTGGGGCTAAGGTTCCCCGCCAGCGAGATTTGAAATTGGCGCCGGCGGGAGAATTCACAGGGGCGCCACTGCAGAAAAGAAGAAGGTAGGAAAAAGAGGTCCTTAGGCGCCATGTTGGTTTTTTTTCTCTGGGGTATGGCTGCTGTTTATACTTTTCCCAACAGCCTTGACCTCCTGGATGCTCAGAGGTGGGCTGGAGAAGAACCTGGACCAGGGACAGCTTCCGAGGAGCAAGCATGAGCTGGGCGTGTTGGCGCACACCTGTGATCCCAGCGGCTGGGGAGGCTGAGGCAGAAGGATCGCGAGTTCAAAGCCAGCCTCAGCAAAGCGAAGCCCTAAGCAACTCAGTGAGACCCTGTCTCCAAATAAAATCCAAAACAGGGCTGGGGATGCAGCTCAGGGGTCCAGTGCCCCGGGTTAAATGCCTGGGTCCACTGATCTTGCATCACCAAGAGGAGAGGCTGGTCGGTCCTTGTGCATAGACAGGAAGGACACCAGCCTGCTGCTTGGGGTGGCCCAGGAGGATATGGGGTGGAGAACTGCGTGGGCTTTGCCCAGAGGCCCTGGAGGGGATCTGCACAGCACCTTTGCAGAGACTGGCCCCCGCTTATCGCTCCACACACTCCCACCCCCTCGGTTCTTCCTTCCTGTGTAACTGACGCGCTCCAAGCCCAGATTATTCCAGAGGCAAAAATGGAGTAAAGGAGGGTTTGCAGGGGTTTGGGAAAGAGGAAAGACTGGTGGAAATGACCTCTTCAGGGAGGTGCCCTGAGAGGGAGGCCTGCAGCCAGGAGCTGCCAGGGTGAAAGGGGTGGCCCAGGGCTGCTCTGTGGCAAACCCATGTGTGTTTTGTGTAAAGCACAGCGTGGTCCCCTCCATGCAGTGGCCCAGGCCACAGAAGCTAGTAATGTCACCGTCCCACTTGACAGCATCTCTAGCACTAAGAAATGTCAAGAAAAAAGTCGGTGTAGACCTCATTCAGGGAAGAAAAAGCATGTTTTGGAGGAGGTGGACGTCCAGCTTAATCAAGTGGACAGGGGAAGGATAAGCAATCTGGTGTGGAATGGCATGAAAGGAGGCACAGAGGCAAGTGGGCTCAGTGGCATGATGGGCACTAGCCATCTCTCTGGGCCTAGCCCAGCCCCGGGGGTACCCCTCCCTGGACCATCTACTACCACTTCTTCACGTCACCCAATCTTTTTATGTCCCCCAACTATCAACTGCCACTCTGCATGTCCGCCTTCTGGTTCAACCATAAGCTCCCCAAATATCACAATTGACATCACTTTCAAACCTTACTTGGGTGGAGGGAGGCCCCTGGGGCTCTGCTTTCCTGCCTGTGCACCTGCTCTCTGCCCTTCCAACTTCAGCCTGTGTGACCAGCAGGAGGCGCTGGCAGGCGGAAGAAGCCGGTGTGGCCCCTGCCGGTGACGCGTGGTAGTGGGCCCTGCACCCTGGTTCTCTCCTGGAGGCCAGGGCTTCCGACCACCCGTTTGCACTGCAGTGAAGTTTCTCAGACTTCTTCTTGACTCTGTCCCTCAAGGAGATTTTTCGGGTTGTTTCTTCCTAATCCCTTTCCCCTGTGAACCTAATGCCACAGAGACCCTGAACACCTACTATGTTCTGTTCGCATTTGCGCTTCATACATAAAAGGAGCAAGGCTGGCCACATCTCCAGGAGGCAGTTTTTGCCCCTTGCAGGGGTGGTGTCCACCCCACTGAGAAGGCGTGAGCTCTGGGTGCCAGGACGTCTGTCCCCCACCCAGGCCTCTTCCAGGCAGAGGCAGCGATGGCTCCAGCTGTCGCCAGCCCCCAAGGTGCTGTGCTCTGCTCTCTGGGGTCTCTGGATGTGCACGTTCATCCCTTCATCAAACCCTCAATACCAGTCCTTCCCGGTGGAGATTCGGTGACTGTGCCCAGATCGCACCACAGGAATGTTCTGGAATGTTCTGGAAGCAAGGGCTGAGGTTTGGGAGCCATCCCCAGAGGCCTCTGATGGCTGCCCTTCCCGCTGGAGGCTGGAGCCCTGTGTGGCTTGCTCGTCCCTCTGTGGCCAACGGCCCTGCAGCCCTGGGGCCCAGCGTGGGGGAGCCCCAGAATCTGTGGCTGCATCTGTGCTAGGAACCCCCCTCTCCCACTGCCACTCCCTCCCACAGAGACTCGTAATCGCCTTCCTGTGGCCCCTGAGGATGGTTCTCAGCATCTTTTCCTCATGGGGCATCTCTGCTCTTCCATGGGACCTGTCGTTTCAACAATGTCACAAGCTCACTCTGATGACAATGAGGCTCTTTCCTGTCCAGGAGCCATTATTTGCCTCATTTCTGCTCCCACATGCGTCTACATTTTCTCCCTTTGTAATCAGCCCAGTTTTCTGCCCAGTATAAACCGGTAATTTGGTGCCTCTCTTTGGTGCAAAAAGATCCACTAAAGGAATCCGCTCCCTTGGAGGATGGCAGGAAGGGGCGCCCCCTGGTGGCCATGCTCAGCGGCTCCGCCATGAACTGCAGCAATTCTGCTCTGGCAGGGAACTTGCTGGGAACACCAGCCTTGCCCAGACCCCAGTGTTTGTGGCTTTAAAACTGGTGTGTGGGTATGTTTTGTTTTAAGCAGGAGAATAGTTTTCCCAAAAAACTCACAAGATGTGAAGCCTGGGAAGCCTGGTCTGATTAAATGCTGGGTGGGAAGGGTGCATGCGGACCCTCACCCTCCTCCACCCGAGGTCCCCTAATCAAACAGAGACCCCACTTCACAGTCTGTTACTCAAAAAGTAATAGCTGATGTTTTCTGGACTCTGTGGATACATTGCACTGTTTGCTAATTTATGTGATTTTTAGTGCAGGCTGCAATAGGTTAACTGAGCCCATCGTGCAGACAAGGAAATACCAGCGACTCAGGAGGCTGAGGCAGGAGGATCAAGAATTCACAGCCAGCCTCAGCAACTTAGTGAGACTCTTTGTGTAAATAAAATACAAAATAGGGCTGGGGATGAGGCTCAGTGGTCCAGTGTCCCTGAGTTCTATCCCCTATACCGAGAGAGAGAGAGAGAGAGAGAGAGAGAGAGAGAGAGTGAGTGTTAATGAACTTGCCTAACGCCATATAATAAATGTGAGGCTTGGTGATAATCAAACAGCTGAGGGTGTGTGTGTGTGTGTGTGTGTGCGTGCACGTGCATTTTTAAAATTTTGGTTTTCATGGAAAATTCTGGGAAAATGAAGACCAAACCTCCTCAGCAGTGGTTACCTAGAGAGCGGGGAAGATAGCTGGGTCTGTGCTTGGTGAATTGCTTCTTGTAACATTTGAAATCTTAAATCAGAAAGAGAAAGTAGATCAAAACAGACCTCTGCTTTGCCAACCTGTGGAAGGCTCCGGACATGCCTGTGTAAAGGGGGAGGAGACGGAAACTTCCAGAAAGCCACAAACTAGGCGCCAAGAACTCCCTGGGCACAGCCGGCTGCAGAGCCAAGGGGGTGCTGGGTACCTGCCTCTGTCCCAGGATCCTCTAGGTGGGTACCCACAGGTGGGGACCTTAGGGACACCCCCCCATGAAAAAAAAAAATCTCTGGCGGGTGCCAGGTCTCTGGGCACCACGTGGGGACAGAGGGGAGGACAAGAATTGGCAGGCAAGGGTGGAAAAGGGGCCAGTCTGTCCCTCCTCCTGGGCTCCTGGGTAATCACACAAGCCAGGAGCTCAGTCTCCAATGGCTGATGCGACGGGGCAGGATGGTGGTGGACGCCTCTAGCTGAGCAGAGTGGACTGCAGGGGCCCGCCGTCCCTCCGTGGACCCATTAGGAGCCCCTGTCCTCCCCACTGAGGAGAGCCGGGCCTCTCCAAGTTTAATTAAGAGATCTGCCTCCTGGGCTAATCCTGTTATCACTGCCCCTGCTGACCACAGCAGAGGCCCAGCCTGCAAACCCAGAGGGCCTGGAGGGGCCTGAAAGCTGGAATCTGGGAAAGGGAGGGGTGGAGCCGAAGCCAGGCTCCCCCAGGGCCAGAATGCCTGCTTTTCAGAGTTCACACAAAGGCCAGCGCTAGGCTTCAATTCCATCCCGGGAGGGGGTGGGGGTCCGCTAAGAAGCTTCAGTCTGGGGTGGACTTTGGCTGCTGCCCATCCAGGCACCACATTCCAGAGTGAAAGCCTCCAGGCACCCCACATTCCCTGCCCCCACACTCCCTGCCCGCCAGGGGCAGAGGGCAGAGGTGGACTGTCCCTCACCCAAGCACAGGGTTCTGGATAGGTGGAGCTTAAGTTTGGATTCTGTGTTATATCAGCCATCTCCTGTGTGACTTGAGGCATGTGACTTAACCTATCTGGGCCTCATTTTCATCTGTAATTCTTACCCTTACCGCAGAGATAATTGTCTGGGTCCCAGGCCCTCATCCCTGAATTTCTTGGAAGCAAGGCTGGGTCTTAGACACAGGCCAGGTTGGGGGCACCCCAGGTGGCTTCCAGGACTTTACCTGTGTTGGCCTAATGTTGTCCCTAAGGGAGTGGTCTCAGTGGTCCCCAGCCCTGAGGAGGTGACAGCTTCTGAAGGGCAGGGGCTGCTTGGGGTAAAGCCTTGGAACTGGGGAGGGACAGAGCCTGTGAGGTGGGGACCTGCCAGTGTGTCCTTTAATGATCCTGGAGTCCCCGACGTCACCAGCAGGTACCAGCATTTTCTGTTCACCCTCTTGGTAATCTCAGCACCTGCTGTCACCCCCGACAGGTGAGGAAAAGGACACCCACAGGCCATGTGCAGCTGGGAGCTGGTCTCAAACCTGAGACCAGCTTCAGGGTGGCCCCTGCTCTTGTGTTGGTCTTCCTGGCCAGGGAGCCTCTCAGAACCTCTGTTTTCTCATCTGCCAGGTAGGAAGGACATGTGGTGCCTCCCTGGGGGGAATGGGAGGATGGAGCAACTGTCTGTGTGTGACTGTCAGGCACAGCGTGTGGGCAGAGCAGCCTCACCGAGCGCCAGCCGGGGACCAGCGGGTTTGGCTTCTGCCACCATGGTCTCGAGAGGTCACCCAGAAATGGCAGCCCCAAAGCACTCCATAAAATCCAAGTGGTAGTTAAGCCAGGTTCTGAGTGATGGGGAGTAATTAGTGCACTTCCCACAGAGAGAAGCCCAAATGTCAGACAGTGCCAGGGCCATTAACACTGTCCTCTGCTGGCCACATGTCCCACCTACCTGCTGACTTTCTCCAAAGCGGGGGTGGGAGGAGCCCGTGGGCCTGGGGTCAGACGGGGGCCAGGAGCTAGGCTCTGTGCTACACAGGCTCCAGGCCGACCACCCCCAGCTCGGCCTCTCGCCAGGAGGTTTGGGACAGCCTGTCCCTGTCGGTGCATGGGGCTTCCCCCGGGGGAACGGGGCCGCAGGGGCGGGCAGGAGCTGCTGGCTCACCCCTTCCAAGCACGGAAGAGGTCAGCTCTGCCCACGGGCACTGCCAGGAGCAAGTCACCGTGCCTGGTAGACACAGGGTCCAAAGGCCAGCCCCGTCCTCAGGGCAGCAGTGCCCCGTCCCCATGAGGCAGCAGGCTGAGGCTGGACCTGGAGGAGACCAGATGCCTCCCCTGCACACGCAGTCACCCTCAAAGACTTGGGGTGACCCCTGGTCTCAGGCTCTGCCTACGAGGTTTAATGAAGATCGTAGGTGCTCAATAAAGGCTCGTTGAATCCACCTACTGTCCATTGTGCCAAGACTGCCAGAGAGGACTGTCATTATGGAGAGTCCAGTTGGGACAGATCTGAGTTCAGATCCTGGCTCTGCCATGCACCTGTGGCTTTGGATGTGGTGCCTCTCTTCTGAGATGGCCCTCCTCCTCTCCAACAGGGGCATGACTTTTCCCAGCCAATGAGGCACTGCCCTCAGCTCCTCCCACCTCCCAGCCAATGAGGCACTGCTCTGAGCTCCTCCCACTTCCCTGCCAAGGACCCACAGCTCTCAGCTCCGCCCACTTCCCAGCCAAGGACGCCTCCTCTGAGCTCCACCTCTGCTTCCATTACTTGGGCACAGAAGACAACATGGGAGTCTAGGTTTCCACATTTGTCAAATGGGCTTACAAAATGGATTGTATTTTACAGATTTTTCGAGAATTAAAAGATAAGGCGTGTAAATTGGCGTCAGTGCCCACACATGTGAACTCATTTGGTTACTCGGAAGCTCAAGGACAGGTGTACAGGCACATCTTTTCCGCCCTCCCTCTCTTCCTCCCTGCCTGCCCTCTTTTTTTTGTCCTCTTTTTCTCCCTTGTTCCCTCCCTCTCTAGCACAAGGGCCTATTCATATGCACCAAATCCAGTGCTGGAGGACACAGAACCCAGAGCCCATGGATGCATGATCCCACCAAGAGTTAATCCCTGCAAACCAGGAGCCCAGTCTCTTCTGCCCCACCAAACACACCCCAATCATCATTAGTCACGGCTTGTTGGACGGGAGGCTCCTCCCTGGAGCTTATCTCCCTGGCTTCTGTCCTGGGCCAGGCGGCCATATTTCACATTCTGAAAACAGATGACCCTAGGGTCAGGGAAATGAAAGGCCCATTCAACAGTGGGCAGGGGAGTCCACCAAGAAGGAGGGCGAGAGTCAGTCAGGCAGCCCTGGGCTGTGCCCCAGCGAATCTCCCTCTCCATCCCCAGGTCAGGCAGTCTGTGGGGCAGGATGAGGTAAAGCATCCAGCAGGGGCGGGGCCTTGAGGCCAGATTTGCATAGTTCCTGCTCCCATGATGCCCTGCTACAGGCCTGTCCAGCTGGGCTCCCAGGATGGGATTCCAGTGAGAATGGGTAGCTGGGATTCCTGCCCTCCTGGGTTTACCTTCCAGGGGGGACGGGGCCACCCATAAACATGGAGACAAACAGATGAGATACATTCAGAGCCATAAGTGCTATAAAGAAGGGTAATTATAAAATATTGCAAAGGGGACAAAAATGACTTGAGGGAAATTACTTTTACATTTACTTACAGGTAAATGATAATCATGATAAAAAAATAGTAGCTGCATTTATTGGGGGCATTTAAATAATACATGTAAAGTGCCTGGCATTTAGGAGCAGTATTCTTTACTTGTGAGAGGCTGGTATCCCTCTTATTCAGTGTGGCAAACATCGGGCTGAATATTAACACATGCCATCTGTCTTTGTGTGGATTCCCCCAAAGCTTGAAATGGGGACGTGGATACAGGTGGTTTATTTGGGAGGTGATTCTGGGAATCACCCACACCTGCTTATTGTTTATAACAGCCAAAATATTTCTCTGAAATTGGCCTCTCTCTGCCTAAAATCCTCAAATGTTCCCCGTGGCCCTCCTAACACAGACTTCAAGGTTTGGCCATATCTACAACTAGACCCATCTCTCTTTGCTTCTCTGCCCTCCAGTTGGCTTCTGCTATACTTAGTGCCACAGGGACTTTGCACATGCTATTCTTTCTCTGCTCCCTTGGCCTGTGAATTCCAGCTCAAATGTCCCTTCTGTGGCAACAGGGACTATGGAAGAGTTCTTACACCCTGAGTGTCACACACCTGTCCTTTGTAGAGTTGCCTCTGTGTGAGCTGACATTTCATGGAGTAGCGCCCCACAGTCCCCCCAGCCCAAACCCAACAACCGGACCACAAGGAGCTCCTTGCTCTCATGCCACATGCTGGGTGGTTCCACAACCACATCATCTGAGACACTTATTGAGGCCTTGCTGGGTACCAGCCAGACACAGGGCCGATCTCAGAGCCTGGATTTACTCTTTGCATTCTGTCTGGTTGGCAGGGGCCATTACTGTCCTTGTCTAATGTAGTCACTCAGGCAATATCTGGAAGGAACAGGGCTCAGTTCCTTTAGTCTCCATACTAAAGCAGCAGGGGGGTCCTGGAGTCAGACCTGGCTTCAAACTCTGGCTTGGTCTTGGGCTGACATTTGCCGAATGCTTCTTCTATGCTCAATATCTTGGAGCAAATGACTAAATCTTCCCCTAGAAGGGGAATTTATTCACTGAGGCCGATCTGAGGGGGCTCCCTGGGCCAAAATTGGAGGTGAGGCTACATCCTCTTCCAGTGTGGGAGAGAGTTCCATGAGCTAGCATGCAGTAGGTAATGGCACTGCAGAAACTTTGGACTGATGCTCCTTATTAGGATTATTCATTGATATGCTTCCATTGGAAAAAAGCTTAATGACACCTTTCGAGGTAAGGTCACCAGGTTCAAATCCTCCCGATGGTTAGTTACCAACAAATTCAGGGCCCACCATCTATCTGTGTTTGTAAACAAAGTGTACTTGACCCCCAGAGCAGGGTATTTGTCTACACCTGCTGTTCCCTCCCAAGGGCACAGCCCAGTAGTTGCAGTCTGGACCGTGTTGGGCTTCCCAAAGCTAAAATATTCACTATGTAGCCCTTATCAGAAAGCGATGGCCGACCCCAGGTCTAATTCAGGAAAAGTGCACGGAGAGGGTTATTTATGTTCTCTCTCCTTATTGAAGCATTTGGTTTTTAGCTTTGCTCCCATCCTCAGATATCTCGGACAATGATATTTCCATGTGGGAATAAGTCCTTTTAAGGTCATTTCTTTGGGGTGGCTGCCGGGCAGTGTGAATTCTACGTGGATTAAACTTCCCCTGAGTGAATATCAGAGGATTGAAGAGCTTATTGTGGAGAAGAGGACCACAGACCACAGGTTAATTCCGACAAAATGAGAAACCTCTATGCAACAGATTCTTTGAATTCTCGATGTCACTCTGATTATATGATGAAAACCCCAGCTCCCTTCTTTCCCTAAGGGTGGAGCTAAATAGATCTTCTTTAAGAGTATTATAAGGAAATAGATGTTTTCTCCCCTAGTATCCTAACAACTGCTAAATTAAATTAACTGGCATTTGGATGTATTAGTGGCAATGTTAAAATTAGGATTTAGAGCCCAGTGACTGCAAAATCACATTGGTTGAGTATCCCTACTCCAAAAATCCCAAACCTGAAAGGCTCCAAAACCCACTTTTGAGCATCATGTCATCACAAAGGAAGTTTTGGAGTCAAAGTCCACATAAAAGAGATACCTGCATACCTGTATTCATAGAGGCACTGTTCACAATAGCCGAGATGCCCTTCAGTAGGTGAACTGATAAAAGAAGATAGGGTCTGTATGCACAGTGGAGTGTTATTCAGCCATAAGAGAGAATAAAAATCCTGTCATCCACAGGAAAGTGGGGTGACCTGGAGATCAATATGTAAAGCTAAGTTCGTTGCACCCAGGAAAAAAATACTGTGTTTTCTCTGCTAGGTGCAAAATAGAGAAAAATAAATAAAAACAAGATGATATAAAAGTAAAAGGGGACTCGTAGGGAAGGGGATGGGGACCACAGAGAGCAGGAGGAGAGATGGAAATTGGAAGGACGGATACAATCAAAGCACATGTACGCATGTATAAAATGTCACAATGAAACCCACTAATGGTTCCAATGAATGTACATTCAAAATTATAATTTTTAAAAAAGTCCATCAAAAGAAGTTTTGGGTTTGGGATGTCAAATCTGCATTAGGAATGCTCAGCCTGTGTTCTTATTATCATTCAAGACAGGGATCCTATATTCTGAGCAATCACACCCAGCCTCTGGCTGCTGCTTGATAGGATCCCAATGGCCAATGGACTGACCGTGCCAGGTGGGATGTCCAACCCCCTCTCTGTGAACTGTTTCTTGAGTGGTCCTCATGGTAGGCTCTGGGTTTGACACCACTTTATGTCCCCAGTGCCTGGCACATAGAAAATCTTCAGCAAAGCTTGTTGACCTGGCCCAACCAGTGAGACCTTCCATGTGTGGGGCTCAGAGATCATGGAGAGGAGCCAGACGTGACTAGACAGGGCCTGGAAATGTCTCTCCACCCTTGGCTCCTTCTCTCCTGTCCAGGCCCCCAGAGCATTTGTAAATGGATGCTCCTCTCTGAGCCTCCAGCTGCCTCCCACCACCCCTTCCTGTCCTCAATGCCCACTCTGCCTCCTGCTCCAGAGACATCTGCCTTGGGTGCCCCAGGAGTCAGCTGCTCACCAGAAAGTGAGCGAATCTGCACGCCTGCAGCCTGGAAATATTGATTTCAGGCCAAGGTTGAATCACACTTTCTCCCGAGCTCCTCCCTCGGTCATCCCCCCCATCAGAGGAGGCCGAGCAATGTGCAGAAGGTTCTGACACTGGACTTTGAATCTGGACAATAACTGGGACTCGAGGTGTATGGGGTGAAGGGGGGACGGAAGATAATAAATCCCCCTTCACAGAACCCTCAGAGGAAGACAGACTTGAACAATGAGCAGACGGTCCTCACAGTCCACGATGACAGACATTTCAAACTTATCATGCCCTGGCACTATATTAAGGCCCCGAGATTACAGTGAGGTTCATTAGAGGAACATCTGTTGGCAATCAGCACAGAGATGCCAGATATGATTGCTCAGAGCGCAGCCCAGCCTGGGGGCAGGGAGATCCCATCTCTGCATGGGAAATGTCCAAGAGACACGGTCCCTGATGTATTGGGCTTTCCTGTGGCTCACTTCCCTCCTCCCATAAAAACAAGGACCTTAATTCAAATAGGCCCAGGAGCATCTGTTAGGAAGCGAGATACATTTCCAAGACCCAGAAGTCAATAGAAGTAATGGTGGTGTGAATAAAGACAACCCGGTAGAACTTAGTAGGTGCTCAGCACTAAGGGGCATTATCTCCTTTCATCCTCCTGTAACCCATGAGGGACTTAATATTGCCACCCCTCTTTACGGCCTAGGAAACTGAGGCCAGGGAAGGGAAGGAATTGTCACAAGGTCAAGTATCTAGTGATTCATGGAGATGGTGACCCACTCTCCTCTTTTCCCCAGACTGAGGGTTTTCCTGGGATGCAAGACTCCCCAGGTTGTGTCCCTGGGATGGTCCCAGGCAAACCTGGATGCAGCCTGACTCTGAGTTCATATCTGTCTGGTGTCAAAGCTCACCTCCTGATCCCTTCTGGGGCACTATCTCTTGTGATCTCGGCTCCTTGCTATTTACCAAGACAAAGTGTTTTCTGAACACCTACTATGTGTAGACACCACTGTGGGCACTATAGACAAAATAAGTGAAGGACTAGACAAAAAAAAAATCTGAAAACCTCTGCTTCTCGGAGCTACAGCTGTAGCAACTCTCATGTTTACTGAATATTCCCCTAGACTCCATATCCTCCTGAGACTACTTAAGTTTAATCATTAACAACAAGAGAACTGGAAGGGCCACCTTTCTGGTGTCCTGTCCTGCATAGTTCTGAAAAGGATCTGTAGCCACCTTCTAGGAAGGTGTGTACCCACAAGGCTCATCCACTATATCATGTCCCCACGTCCCCTCTTCAGTCGAGAAATAGGA
>NW_026006332.1:152173-158051 GCF_001458135.2 Marmota marmota marmota
TGCCTCTTTGCTTCTGACTTGAATATTTTCTCCCGTCTTGCAATCTCAGCTCCTTATATGCTGGAAAGGGAGTTGGGAGCCCAAGATGGCTCAAAACTAAAGCTTCCACTTACAAGCAACAGGGGACCCTGCAGCAAGTGAGGTCTCCCCTAGGAAGGGGAGGGGGCCGGGCATGGGGCACCTGCTTTGGGAGGAGGTAGCCTTGCCTTTTTGGGCTGCAAACCCCAAGTCTTAAGCCCCTGGGGAAGCTGGCCTGGGGGCCGGGGGCGGTGTGGTTAACTGTCAATGTGTTAGCCTTCCTCCAAGCTCAAGGCTCCAGTACTGCAAGTCCTGCTAGTGAAGTCCACACATGCAGTAAATAATCGGGGACCACAAACCTGCAGGTGCAGTGGGTTAACCCTCGAGCTCTTGGGAGCCTTGCTCCTTCTCATGCTCCCCCCTCCACCCACCTGTGGATCACTCCCAGTTACAAGAAGCTCCAGGAGAAAAACCTGCAACTTACCTTGGCAATGGGGAACCCTGAGGTTCATCTTTACCTCTAAATGCTCAGGATCACGGGCCTGACTCTCTGAATCGGGTCTCTGCAAGAATGGTGATGCAGCAGACAGTGTTGTGGTGGACTCATGATGCCCATCCAGGATTGTGGGGCTCGACTGGGTCTCTGGAAATCCTAACTGGAACAAATAATGGTGCAGGAGATGCTGGGTTAATCACACAATGGGCTTGCACGTCCAGCTGCAGTGAGGGCTCTATTCAGTATGGTGAAGGAGGCCAGCCTCCCCGTGGAAGAGGGTGCACATGGCAGGACATTCTTAAGCAACTTGCACACTTATGGGGATGCTCAAATGTTCCATATAAGCCCTGCCACATCTCAGACAATGGACAAAGCTGTCCACCACAGGGGCCCTAGAACCAGGAGGGAGCTGTGAGGACCTCTTGACCAACTTGGTGTGGTTGTGCCTGGGACTTGTCCATGTTGGACACTTCCTGACTGTCAACTATGAGGTCATAAGTTCCCCCAATTGCAGCCCTTGAAGGGGATTTCAGTTCATCTCATATCTGGTCTAAAACGAGATGCCAGGTCAAGCAGTAAGGAGGAGTCCTGGGCTGAGCTGGCTTCAAATCCTAGAAGCCTATTCCTTAATGAGAAGGCATACCTACCCCACCTGTGCTGCATGGGGGTCGGGTGAGTGGGATCTGCAGGTATGTGGGCCTCTTAAGATTTTATGCCATCTTTCTAAAACGAGCTGTCTCCTAAAGAAGCTGTAGCCCTTGGCCTTACAAAAGGTCAAGGAAGATGATTATCTTTGACCTTGCTCCTAACCTTGAGCAGGCTCCTGGTTGAAGTTCTTAGCAATCAGCTGGGAGCATTGAAAGGACTAACCAGGGTTTCTCTGGCTACTGGAGAAGTGTGCCTAAAGCCTCAGGGCTTGGTGTTAACACCTCCAGGCCTAGACAGTGGGCATGTGACGTCCTGATCCTGACTTCCCTCCCCAACCCTGATGCCCTGTAAGTGAGCTTTCTTACCTATCAGGACAGTCCACTAAAACACTGAAAAATCTTACGACGGGGGACGGGGTGGGGGGGAGATGCCCTTCAATGCACCACTCCAAAAACGAGGTCACCTGCACCTTCCATGCTACAGGAAGAATGTCTGCCATGCTGAATCTTGCTTCCCCTTGAGGGGGACCAGTGCCCTGGCCTCCTACTGCAAGTGTCCTTAAATCTCGACCTGTGAAAGTGAAACCTGGCCAGCGTTTAGGGGTCAGGCATACGGGTTTGTCAAGGTGACCTGAAGCACAGGAGGAAGTTGCTTAAATGACAAAACAAGGTGGACTAATCTGACCAGGCTCCCCAATGGGGCCATATGGGAATCGGCAAGTACCCTAGATGTGTGATGAGGACCATTTATCTGTTGGTCCCCATCTTCCACTGCCTAACAGCTGGAGGGGGGGCTTACTTCTGCATCTGGAAGTCACATAGCCTTCCAGATAGATCACCTCTGGCAGGAATCTAAGGGGCTGGGGAGACCCTGTCCCCCTGCCTCGGCCTGCCTGTCTTGGCCACAGCTAACAATAGCCATGAGGGTGCACACATCATGCATCATGCCAGGTTGTCCTTGAGTGCACTGAGTCCCTTAGAAGCAGAAACTGTCCCTCCAGTTAATGCCACATGACAGCTGGTAGCTCTCAACTCTGACTCTAAAGCAGTTTGGGCCAGTATCCCCTGAAGGTCCTTATTCAGGCTGAAGTTGGTCTCTTGATGACTCTCCATAGATGATCTGTCTTCCTGGTTATTCTTCTGTAAGAACCGTATCAAAAAAGGGAATTCCACCTAAACTTCTGGGGCTTGACCAAGTTCACAAGCCATGGTCTGTATCTTCAAACCAAGCAGTGGTTAAGGGTTGACCTAAGTACCCAAAAAGGACAACTTGAGCTGCTGGTTGGGGCCACTTGGGTGCCTAAATGGGCGGTTAGGACTCTGAGTCTCCTGATGCTAGGTGGCTAGGATTTGCTGGAGGACATAGTTGGCTTTCCTGTCCCAAGGGCAAGATATCAAACTAGTTACGACTTCCAAGAGCTGTAAAAACTTGTTTCTTGCAAGAAGCGGTGGCCTGGGACTGCTCTAGAGGACTTTGGGAGCCCAAGTGGAAATCGTGTCCTGAGACACCTAATGGATTTTAATTCAGACTAAGCTTAGTATCTATCCTGGGGGAAAAATACTGAACCTGTAAATAGTCCCAGTAACTCACGTCAGTGAGTGGCCCTTGTCGGGTCCCAGTGGTTGCACCTTAAGGGGTGGTGTCATAGGGACATGGCTGCACTGATCACTGGGAATCTTGTACCTGTGAGCCGTTCTGAATCAATGTAGTGTCCCCACTTATCCTATTCCTATATCTCCATAGAGGAATAATTTAGTACTTATCAAAAGAACTAAATGTGAACTTAGCTGTGTGGGGACTTGTGACTGGGGTATAAACTTGCAGTCTTATCTGGCAGTCTACTGCCTTGGCTAAGGGCCATCTTCTTGGTATCCCCTGCAGTGAACTACACACACCTTAGAAGCTGGTCCTCTCCAGAAGCTATAAATCCTTATACCTTGTGGAGAGTGCTTAACTGTGAACATCCCTCTTTCTTGTCAAAAAGCATGACCATGGTATATTCTAGAACATATGTTCTAGAAACATAATCTGTAGAAGTTCAAGACTTGCTGATCTTATTCAGGTCTTGCAATCAGGACAGGGAGTTGACCTTTCAGGTGTGGGGAGGGCAGTTGGCTCTATGATACTAGAGCCACTGACCACTGTTTATCTGGCCTTTCTGAAGACTTCTTTGAAATGCCCATCTCCAGAGCTGCTTAATCCCGGCTCTCAAGAGGTAACTTCTAGGACTGGACCAAAAGTGGGGTCGATCTAACGCCCTAACAAGACGGCCTGACATATCCTCCCTTCCCCTGTGAACCCATATTGACCCTTCATAAACTGCCCGGACTTGGTATCTGAACTTCATGACCTCATTTCAAGGTTAACTTACTAATCAGAACAGTAGTAGCAGGTATTGCTGTCAAATTTGGCCACAACTGGCTCTGTTTGGAGAAAATAACAGACTAGTTGTGATCACAATTCCTGGGTTAGAACCCCTGAAGCTAAGCCCAGACTTTACGTGTCTCAGTGAGGGGTGTAGGAGGCTGAGCCAGACCCAGTTCAGAACTTATCAAATACACCTTAAACTTAGTCCATGAAGAGGCTCTTTCCTTGTCCAATGTCCTTTCTTTAAACCTGGGAATCCATATCCAATAGGAACCTGTCCTTCCCACAAATCCTCAGTGGTCTTGGACTCAGATAGTTCATGTAGATGGGGCAGCCTTTGGTCATGGATTAATGCATGAGCCCCTGTAGCTAAAAACTAACCAGAAAAATTAAACCACTTAAGATGGAAGCTTACGGTGGCTAGGAGGGAACACTTCAAGGAAACAGCGTCAAAGCCTGACTCTGCCATGTTGTTGAGCCACAAGCCATCAATATATCAGGATGCCATAAAGCTGTATCTTAAGTCCCAGGCTAACGCATTATCAAACGAGTACGAACTGTCCCTAAAAGGACAGGTCCACACAAAGTCCAAGGACCGCCACCCACCAAACGTCATGCAAGGGACTCCTTGTGGGTAACAGGAGGCACACTGACAAGGCCCTCCCTCTGAGGAGAGCAGCTGTTTGTCTGCACTCAGCAGTTTATAGCCGCAAGAGGACTCTCACTAGCTGCTCGGGAGTCTGAGCTGGGGTGGGGTTGACGGCAGACACACGCGCTCATGGTCAGCTAAGCAGCCTTGCCTCCGAAACTAAACTCAGAATCCCCAGATAAAAGGCTTGTAAAATGACAAATGACCTGAAGTGGCAAACCTGATGCCAATAATCCCTAAATCCAAAGGCAACACCATCAAGTGTTTGGGGTTAGCTTTGTGATCTCTGCTTAAACCATCTGGTCTAACTACCTATGGTGCACTAAAAATCCATCAGACATCACTTGGGATACCTGGGGGAGTCCAGGTATGGATTAGGATGATGGGATGCTTCACTCACGGCCTTGATCCCGTACAATGGGATGTTCCACAGACTTCTTGACCAAGAAGTTTAAGGAGACGGACTGGAGTAAAGCCTGATGGTCTATTTTTGCAATAGGAACCGTAGTTGGAGGTTCTGGCTTTAAGGGATGTTGTCATCTCGACACACACCTCAGGTCCTAAGCTGACCTGGAAACGTGACACTAGCATGCCCTGGGAGGGGGTCTTAATGAAGTGTACCACCTGGGGTGCACATAGGGCATCCCTGACAGGGCTAGTGGATGAAGGACTGCCCTGGAGACATTTCCATCTGAATTTGGCTTTCAGATGAGAAGCTTACTCCTAGCTAATCCTTTTTCTAACGGGCATAAGATATCCTGGGACACAACTGGATACTTTCTTGCAAGTAGGGAAAAGGGAAGCCACTACCCGGAAACTTACCATCTACTGCTATAGAACGTCCTTGACCTAAAGAACGAATCGGGCTGTGTCAACACACAACAGGTGGCTCCAATGTCAATCTAGCTTCCTGACATGATTGTCAGGTCACCCTCCTCCTCTGGAGCAGTTTGGGTGCTAGGGCCCACCATTCTGGTCTATTCAGCGTTGCCAACAGGGCCTCTCGCCTGAGTTGCCACTCGGCTGTCCCTGTTGCTAAGGACTTTCTAAAAGGAGTTGCTGACTTAACGGGACCAAGGGCTGTCTGACCTCCAGACTTCTAAGGAAGCCCTTTCCTAGGGTAACCCCAAGGAGGCAGGATTAAGGCAGCCAAATGCTGTCCAGCCGACTCTGGATCACTCCTAGATACCCTAAAGATCTTGTTAACCAGAATGGCAATGAGTTTGTCCCTACTCTAACCTTTGCAAACATCTTTGCCTGGGGCAAGACACCCATGGCTATTGCAGACACTCTCTAACCTGGGCTTCACTACCACAGACCTGCATAGCTTCATCTAAGCAGGTAAAGTGTTCCAGCCACTCCCTACAACCCCCACAGCTGTCCAGCCAGAGTGACAGCCTGAAGTAGTCACTCCCTACCTTGAATGGCTACATAGGGTGCGGTGAGTACACACACACACCAGCCAACTCCCTCTTGAAATCCTGGCCTCATTTCTAGTGCAGTAAGGAGCTGGGACTAGCCACCTTCTGGGTAAGGGGGAAAGACAAGCTTAATTATATGGATTCATCCAGATCTTATAGAAAGATGGTCATACGCTACAGGAGTCTTCTCCAGTAGGTACCCCTTGAAGGAGGAGAATGACCATCAGTTTTTGTTCAAAAAAGAAGAAAAACCTTGTTGGAGATGGGGGGGGGGGGGGC